>NC_057803.1:475695556-475814186 GCF_018294505.1 Triticum aestivum
ACACACACACATATATATATATATATATATATATATCAGAGAAGACCAAATCAACATTGCGAAGATGAACTTTGAGGACAAATCAATGTTGAAGACAAACCAAATATGAATATAATGCAATCATGACGCCAAATGAAAATCTTTGAAAAAGTTTGGTGGTGGCGTTACCCACCATATAGGAAGTATTAGACCCAGACACGGGGCACAATTATCGTGGCGCTCCGAAGTCAAATTCCGCATTAATGTATTCACACTTAGAGGGTAAGTCTTCATTAATTGAAGATATACGTTACTTCCTGTGTTGCACATCTAAGTCATCAACATGCATAAGTGTTAGGATGTGTGTCCATTCACAGGACATTCGAGGATTCTGAGATACTTAGCTCACACTGCAACTTGCAAAACCTTTTCTCATCCAAGGGCTTTGTGAAGATATTTGCCAACTGCTCTTCAGTGTTGATGTGAATGATATCAATGTATTCCTTCATGACATGATCTCTAAGAAAGTGATGACGGATCTGAATGTGCTTTGTCTTCAAGTGTTGAACTAGATTGTTGGCAATCTTGATGGCGCTTTCATTATTGCAGTAGAGTGGCACATGCTTCAGGTGGTTCCATAGCCCTAGAGAGTTTGCTTCATCATAGAAGCTGAGCACAGTAAGATCCAGCAGCATGTATTCAGATTCAGCAGTGGAGAGTGATACACAGTTCTGCTTCTTTGAGGACCAATAGACAAGAGATCATCCTAGAAAGTGACATGTGCCTGATGTGGACTTGCGATCGAACTTGTCACCAGCATAATCAGCATCTGAGAATCCAACTATATCAAACTCTGAGCCCTTTGGATACCATAATCCTAGTGTTGGGGTGTAAGCCAAATATCGAAGAATTCGCTTCACAGCTAAGTGATGTGATTCCTTTGGTGCCGCTTGGAATCGGGCACACATGCAAATGCTAAGCATTATATCAGGCCTAGATGCACATAAGTAGAGTAAAGAACCAATCATGGAGCGATATACCTTTTGATCGAACTCTTTACCATTGTTATCGGGGCCCAATTGGCCTTTGGTTGGCATTGGCGTCGTGTCCCCTTTGCAGTCTTGCATTCCAAACTTCTTTAGGAAATCTTTGAGGTCCTTCTCTTGTGATATGAAGATGCCATTTCTCTGCTGACGGATTTGAAGACCAAGGAAGAACTTCAGCTCACCCATCATGGACATCTGATATTGCTCTTGCATCATATGCCCAAACTCATCACTGTATCTCTTGTCAGTGCAACCGAAGATAATGTCATCCACATAGATTTGGCATACAAATAGTTCACCATCATATGTCTTCGTGAAGAGAGTGGGATCCATAGAACCAGGTTTGAAGCCTTTGCTCTTTAGGAAATCTTTTAGTGTGTCATACCAAGCGCGAGGTGCTTGTTTTAGGCCATACAGTGCCTTGTTGAGCTTGTATACCATGTTAGGACGCATTGGGTCTTCAAAACTAGGTGGTTCTGCAACATACACTTCTTCTTCAATTTTGCCGTTGAGGAAGGTACTCCTTACATTCATTTGGTACAGAAGAATGTTGTTGTGGTTGGCATATGCTAGCAGTATGCAAATGGCTTCAAGCCTAGCCACGGGAGCAAAGGTTTCATCGAAGTCAATCCCTTCAACTTGTGTGGAACCTTGAGCAATGAGACGAGCTTTGTTTCTGACAACTTGACCGTGCTCATCTTGTTTGTTGTGATAGATCCATTTGATGCCGATAATTTTTTTTACTAGCTCCGATACATTGTTCCGCTCAAACTGTTGAAGCTCTTCTTGCATAGCTTGAATCCATTCAGGTTCCATGAAGGCTTCATCAACTTTCTTGGGTTCAGATATAGAGACAAATGCAAAGTGCCCACAGAAATTTGCTAGCTGTGTTGCTCTTGAACGAGTGAGTGGACCAGGTGCATTGATGCTATCAATTATCTTCTCAATCTGGACTTCATTTGCAACACGAGGATGAACTGGACGAAGATTTTGCCTTTGTTGTTCATTGTCTTCATCTTCAGCATTGGTTTCAGGCTGAGCAGTGTCTTCATGCAGATTAGGTGTAGAAATGATGATTTCCTCTTCAGCCTATTCCTCTGTAGGTATGATTTCTCCAGCACCCATTAACTTGATAGACTCACTTGGTGTAGCTTCATCTATCACATTTGGCAGGTGCTCTCTTTGCGAGCCGTTAGTCTCATCGAACTACACATCCATAGTTTCAACCACTTTGTAGTGAAAGAGGTTGAAGACTCTGTAGGAGTGTGAATCCTTTCTGTAACCAAGCATAAAACCTTCATGTGCTTTTGGTGCAAATTTTGAAGTGTGATGTGGATCCTTGATCCAGCGCCTAGCACCAAAGACTCTAAAATAACTAACATTTGGCTTCTTACTAGTCAGGAGCTCATATGATGTCTTCTTTAGGATCTTGTGAAGATAAACACAGTTGATGATGTGGCAAGCATTATCAATGGCTTCAAGCCAGAATTTCCTTGGTGTCTTGTACTCATCAAGCATCATATGTGCCATCTCAATGAGGGTTCTGTTCTTGCGCTCCACGATGCGATTCTACTAAGGTGTGTATGGAGTAGAGAACTCATGTGTGATGCCCAATGTATCAAGATAAGTGTCGAAGCCATTGTTCTTGAATTCTATGCCGTTGTCACTTCTGATGTGCTTGATCTTGATGCCATAGCTGGTCATGGCACAATTGGCGAATCGTCTGAAGACATCCTGCACTTCAGTCTTGTAGAGAATTATGTGCACCCATGTATATCTTGAGTAATCGTCAACAATGACGAACCCATAGAGGCATGCAGTGGAAGTAAGGGTAGAGTAGTGAGTAAGGCCAAATAAATCCATGTGAAGCAGCTCGAAGGGACGTGTTGTCGTCATGATTGTCTTTGAGGGATGCTTGGCCCTAGTCATCTTTCCGGCTTCACAGGCACCACACAGATGGTCCTTCTTGAACTTGACGCCCTCGATGCCAATGCCATGCTTCTTCTTCGCGAGAGTGTGCAAGTTCCTCATGCCCGCATGCCCTAGCCTCCGATGTCAGAGTCGGCACTCTGAAGCTTTTGCTAGAAGACATACGGCAAGCTGTGGTCTTGCGGAGAAATCTACCATATACAGATCGTCTCTTCGATACCCTTCGAAGACTAGAGATTTGTCAGATTCCATAAGCACAAGGAAACGATATTTTCCAAATATCACAATCATGTTCAGATCACAAAGCATTGAGACATACATTAAGTTGAAACCAAGGGATTCGACAAGCATCACTTTATCCATGTGCTGATCCTTTGAGATTGCAACTCTACCTAGGCCCAATACCTTGCTTTTACCAGTGTCAGAAAATGTGATGTGACTTTTGTCAAACGGTCATAGGGTTGAATCCATAAGAAAACTTCAATCACCAGTCATGTGGTTAGTGCATCCACTATCCATAATCCACTCAGTATCCTTCGGAGCCGTACCCTACAATGCAGTTTGGGGGATAGGCTTCACAAAGAGAAGTGTGAAGCATAAACATTTGACAAACAAGCATACTTTATCAAAGATCAGATCCTTGTTAGGGTAGATAGGATGATTGTCAAGAAACCCTGGGAAGAAATACATAGTGAGACCATTTTGGAACTTTATCTTGCGTCCCACAAGATGTTTTAGGTCCCCAGCGTTAGTGCCTGAAGCTTTTGATTTCAGACTGGAGACCTTTCCTGCAAAAGAAAGTTAATTCTTCTTAACCACCCACATCTTCAGGGGTGGCTTAGAAGCAATGAGTCTAAGTGCAGCATCTGAGAACTTTGGCTTTGGAGCCCTAGCAAATAGCCTTGCAGGAAGTGAATAATACTCATAAGAATATGCAGAAAAGTTCTTGGTCTTATGAACACAGCGGTTTGAAGAAACATGCTCATATTCAGAAGTCTGATTATGGTTTCCCTGCAAAACATTGGCGTTAGGGTGACCCTGTGGGGTCCTCTGTCTGTATGAAGCCTTTGGAACGTACGAATCCTTTGGTCTGGGGTTTGTCTTCTTCCCAGGTGGTGTCATGATGACATTCACAAGAAGCTTCTCAAGACAACTTTTGGGTAACCAGATCTTCTTCAAGGGTGGTTCATTCCTGCAGTTAGTACCAATATAACTGGCAAACATTTCACCATTCTGATTCTTAAATAGCTTATAATTGGCATCAAAGGATTCATCAATAACAATTGGGTTAGAACAAGTGAAGCCGGATAAGGTAGATGGGTCCATTGAAGGGCCCTTTGCAGCAACCCATGCGGTTTGGGGGTACTGCTCAAGTTTCCAGTATGAACCATCAACATTCATTTTCCTCTCGAACCCAACACCCTCTTTCCTAGGGTTTCAGTTCAGAATCTGTTTCTTGAGGACATCACATAGTGTATGATGTCCTGTGAGGCTTTTGTACATGCCTGTTTCATGCAATGTCTTCAACCTAGCATTCTCATCAGGAATAGTAGTGGTATCCTCAGAAGAGGGGTTAGTTACCACATTAGCAGTTGAAGATATTGCAACATTAGTAGCAATAGAACATTCAGCAACAGAGACTGCATTATCATGCTCAAGAAATTTTAAACATGGTGGCACAAAGTTTTCCTGAGCAGAACTGATCTGTTGAGCGCGAAGTGAATCGTTCTCTTTTTGAAGATCTTCATGAGACGCTCTCAGATTCTCTAGATCTTGCTTCCTTTGAAAATAATCATACGAAAGCTTCTCATGAGTAGCTGAGAGTGTTTCATGACGACTTTCAAGTTCTTCGTACTTAATGTGAAGATTTTTAATGTCTTCAATTAAGGACTGGGTCTGATTCATTTTCGCGTCCAACAGGTCATCGCTTTTGTCTAGCAACTTTTGAATATGTTCCATAGCAGTTTGTTGTTCAGTTGCAATTTTAGCAAGTGTCTTGTAGCTAGGTTTTGATTCACGTTCAGAGTCATCTGCACTGGATGTTTGGAAGTAAGCATCGTGTGAGTTTACCTTGGCACCTCGTGCCATGAAGCAGTAGGTCGGAGCAGAGTCGTCCTCATCACCGGCTTCAGCGTTGGTGATGTGACCATTGTCTTCAATGTTGAAGATGGACTTGGCGGTGAATGCCGAAGCTAGAGCCAGGCTTGCCACGCCTGAATCATACTCCTCCTCGGACTCCACCTCCGCCTCCTCGGAAGTAGACTCCTCCTTGCCAACTAATGCATGAGCTTTGCTAGATGAGCTCTTCTTGTGAGATGAAGACTTTGATGAAGACTTGGAAGAAGATTTTGAGGATTTCTTCTTCTTGTCGTCAGAATCATATTCCTTGCTCTTCTTCTTCTTCTTCTTCTTCTTCTTCTTCTTCTTCTTCTTCTTCTTCTTCTTAGATTCCTTGTCCCATTGAGGGCACTCAGAGATGTAGTGGTCTGGCTTCTTGCATTTGTGGCATGTTCTCTTCTTGTGGTCACGAGTGGAAGCCTCATCATTTCTTGAGCTGGATCTTGAAGACTTTCCGAAGCAATTCTTTTTGGAGAACTTCTGGAACTTCTTCACGAGCATAGCAAGCTCCTTTCCAATGTCTTCAGGATCCTCAGAACTGCAGTCAGATTCTTCTTCAGATGAGGAAACAGCCTTTGCCTTCAAAGCACGGGTTTAGCCATAGTTGGGGCCATAGATGTCTCTCTTCTCAGATAGCTGGAACTCGTGTGTGTTGAGTCTCTCAAGTATGTCAGATGGATCAAGATCTTTGAAGTCAGGGCACTCCTGTATCATCAGGGTTAGGATGTCAAATGAGCTATAAAGTGATCTCAAAAGCTTCTTCACGATTTCGTGCTTGGTGATCTCAGTGGCGCCAAGAGCGCGAAGCTCATTTGTGATATCAGTGAGGCGATCAAATGTGAGCTAGATATTCTCATTGCTGTTTCTCTTGAAGCAGTTGAAGAGGTTATGAAGAACATCAATCCTTGAGTCTCTCTGAGTCGAGACATCTTCGTTGACCTTGGAGAGCCAGTCCCAGACCAGCTTCGCTGTATCCAGTGCACTCACACGGCCATACTGTCCTTTGGTTAGATGACCACATATGATGTTCTTGGCAGTCGAGTCGAGTTGAATGAACCTCTTGACATCAGCTGCGGTGACACCTTCACCGACCTTGGGAACACCTGTCTTGATGACATACTAGAGGTCGACATCAATGACTTCAAGATGCATGCGCATCTTATTCTTCCAGTGGGGGTAATCAGCGCATCGAAGACTGGGCACGCAGCAGAGACTTTAATTATCCCTGCAGTCGACATAGCTAAAACTCCAGGTGGTTAAACAGAATCACACAAAACAAGGGAGAACCTTGTGACGAAGCTATGTACCTAGGGTAGGGTCATGGATCTGTCCGACATACCCTCCCCAAGGACATCTGTACAAAGAATTAGAAGTGGTCGAAGAGAAACCATCATCCACTCGACCATGAAGATGTGCTCACTCGACCGCCTTGAAGACACTCAACCACCTTGAAGACACTCGACCACCAGAAGATGAGAAGCCCTCCACTCTGCAACGGTCAGGACTTAAACCATAGCTTTATGGGCATTTATAACACTTTATTGTAGACATTACCAGTAACGCCCCACCTTTATGAACATTGAACCCTGTGTAATGGAGGGGAGCTGGGGTCCTGGCGCACTCTATATAAGCCACCCCCTCCTCTGGGACAGGGGTTCGAACTTTCTGTAATTCACACACATATATTCAGTCGACCGCCTCAGAGCTCCGAGACGTAGGGCTATTACTTCCTCCGAGAAGGGCCTGAACTCGTAAAAGTCGTGTGTACAACTCCTCCATAGCTAGGATCTTGCCTCTACATTCTCACCCCCCTACTCTACTGTCAGTCTTAGAACCACGACAGTTGGCGCCCACCGTGGGGCAGGTGTCTTAGCGACTTGTTGTAGAAGTTGCAATTTTTCCGATCCCCTTCATCATGTTTCCAGGTGGAGGTTTGGTTGAGGGCCGCGAGATCCGTCTCGGCGCGCTCATGTTTGTCGCCGATGACTCCGCTTGGCTTCAGGAGGCTCCACTCGACGCCGACGCGCTCCCCGCCCGTGGGGCGATGCACTTTCGTGCGTGTGTCCGGGGCGTCCTCCTGCGGCAACCATCGACCCAATACCAGTCGACTCCATCAGCTTTCCCCCTCCCTGCGGCTCGCCGGAGCAAACGCTCTGGTCGGTCGAGGCTTCAGTGGTGGGTGAGGCATGCGGTGGCCTGCCAGTCGGCTACCCCTCAAGTTGCCGCGATCGAGCCCGGCGAAACTCTCTACGGCATGTTCGATCTGTCGACTGGCTCCGTAGAGACCGCATCCGAGTGCGACAGCAGTGACCCAGCGGCTAAAGTTCTGATGGTCAATGGACCACGCAGCCCTCCTGGCTTCAACCTGAAGACGGAGGCGACGGGAACGGTGATCCGTCGCGCGTTCACGAGGAGTATCGCCCCGAACCCCTCTCCCCGCAGCAGAGGGAGGAACTTCGCCGCCGGAACATGGATGCATTGCATACTCCTATAGTTGGAGAAACCCCTGAGGCCCAGGCCTTGGAGCAGGCGCGCTTGGCCAACCTGGCTGAGCACACTCGACTAGAGAACCTCCAGTGCGCACTCGACGATCGCGCTCGGCAGCGCGCTCCCGAATCCAGTCGACGCCAGCTTTTTCCTCCTCCGACTCAGGTATACCGAACCCCGATCCAGAATCTAGCTGCTGCTGCCCGGATAGCAGAGTCGATCCAACCCTCCCAGTCAGAAGCTGGTCGAGGTCTAGTGCAGATCCGAGCATTGCTCCGGGCGGCGGGAGAACAGAATACGGTTGTATCTCAGTCGAGGGATAGGATCCATAGCAGATCTATGATGGCAAACACAGTTCAGTCGGCCCATAGCCCAAGATCGCCTCCGAGGCGTGAGGGACGTGGAGATCGACGAGATCAGTACAGAAACCGAGAGCAGTATGATCGCCGAGTCGATCGTGATGATCGTCGTCGAGTGCCCACACCTCCCCCGAGGAGCGGGTCATACGTGCCTCGACAGCATGAAGACAGACGCCCTCACAGTGTTGGGCGAGGTATTCCAATCGACCCCAGGGAGCCAGGCTTTGATGCGAGATCTATTCTCGTGCAGGGCTTGGTCGATAGAAACAGATCTCACCGAGAGGGCCATGATGGAGGTCCACAAACCAGCAACAGGGTGCATGTCTCTGGTCCAGAGTGCTTCAGCAGAGCTATCAGAGCTGCGGTGATTCCCCCCAACTTCAGGTTGGCGTCTGGAGTTAGTAAGTTCACCAGAGAGTCCAAGCCTAACACTTGGCTTGAAGACTACCGAGTGGCTGTCCAGATTGGTGGCGGCAATGATGAAGTGGCCATGAAACACCTTCCTCTGATGTTGGAGGGCTCAGCTAGAGCATGGCTGAATCAGTTAGTGCCTGGCAGCATCTATACTTGGGAAGATCTTGCCCGAGTGTTTGTCAGAATATTCGAGGGCACTTGCAAACGGCCGACAGGTTTGACAGAGTTACAGTGTTGTGTTCAGAAGCCGAATGAAACTTTGAGGGATTATATCCAGAGATGGATCACCCTACACCACACGGTAGAAGATGTGTCAGATCATCAGGCAATTTGTGCCTTTAAGGAAGGTGTCAGGTATAGGGAGTTGAATATGAAATTCGGCTGCACAGGAAATATGACTCTGGCTCGGATGATGGAAATTGCCACCAAGTATGCCAATGGTGAAGAAGAAGAGCGACTCCAGAGCGGAAAGCGCAAAGCAGTCGCCCATGAAGCCAGAGGAGGAAACTCCGGTCGGAAACAGAAGTGCAAGGCCGAGCCAGCTGCTCCGGGTGAAGCTTTGGTTGTGGTTCAAGGAAAGTTCAAGGGGAAGCCCAAAGGGCCATGGAACCCCAAGAAAGTAAAGATCAAGATGGGAATGATGTGTTGGATCTGCCGTGCCATATCCACACCAAAAAAGATGAAGGTAATTTCATTTACCTGAAGCATACCACTCGCCAGTGTCGGCTCCTAATCCAGCAGTTCCGAGAGAAACAACCCAAGGAAAAGGAGAAAGAAGCAGACAAGGCTGAGGATGAGGAAGAGGATGATGATGGTTATCCCCACATGAATTCCACTCTAATGATTTTTGCTGACGTTGAGAGCAAAAGTCGATTAAAAGTCATCAACAGAGAAGTGAACATGGTCACTCCGGCGACACCCAGTTACTTGAAGTGGTCGCAGACTGCCATTACATTCGACCAGTCTGATCATCCAGCACACATCGCCACCCCTGGGAGGCAAGCACTGGTGGTCGACCTGGTGGTCGAAGGCACTCGACTGACAAAGGTCCTGATGGACGGTGGCAGTGGCCTGAACATACTGTATGCAGAAACATTGAAGGGAATGGGCATTCCGATGTCCAGACTCAGTGAAAGCCATATGAGTTTCCATGGGGTCATTCCAGGCAAGAAGGCTGCATCCCTCGGTCAGATTGCACTCGACGTGGTTTTCGGTGATTCCAAAAATTACCGCAAAGAAAAGTTGACATTTGAAGTTGTGGATTTCCAGAGTGCTTATCACGCAATTCTGGGCAGGCCAGCTTATGCACGGTTTATGGCTCGACCATGTTACGTGTACCTCAAACTGAAGATGCCTGGTCCCAGAGGGGTGATCACTATCTCTGGCAATCGGAAGAAGGCAGAAGAGTGCTTCCAGAAGGGCTCAAAGATCACCGATGCCCAGATGGCCGTGGTAGAATTGCAAGAATACCAGAAAAATGCAGATCCGAGTGACTTGTTGCGAGCCAAGAAGCCAGCCACAGATTCAGCATTCCAGTCGTCTGGTGAAACAAAGTCGATTCACATTCACCCGACAGATCCCAATGCTGCTCTGACTCACATTTCAACCTCACTTGACTCCAAATAGGAAGAAGCGCTCATCCAGTTCCTCCATGAGAACTGGGACATCTTTGCATGGAAGCCTTCTGACATGCCGGGTGTTGCCAGGGGACTGGCTGAGCATCGTTTGCGAGTCGACCCGAAGGTGAAACCAGTTAAAGAGCATCTTCGACGGTCCGCCGTCCAGAAAAGAAAGGCAATCGGTGAAGAGGTGGCTCGGCTTTTGGCAGCTGAGTTTATCCGAGAGATTTATCACTCCGAGTGGTTAGCTGAAAGGATCGAGAAGAGGTGTCTGGAGGGTGGGGTGATTAGACACTAAGTGCCAAAAGTTGCAGTTTTTAATATTCTTAAGTTTAAGTGGAGTTTAAGCACAAGTTTAACAAACACAATACATATCAAGCAAGCATGCAATGAGTATATGAGCAGCGGAAAGTAAAGCATGCAACTTGCAAGAATGTAAAGAGAAGGGTTTGGAGTATTCAAACGCAATTGGAGACACGGATGTTTTTGTCATGGTTCCGATAGGTGGTGCTATCGTACATCCACGTTGATGGAGACTTCAACCCACGAAGGGTAACGGTTGCGCGAGTCCACGGAGGGCTCCACCCACGAAGGGTCCATGAAGAAGCAACCTTGTCTATTCCATCACGGCCATCGCCCACGAAGGACTTGCCTCACTAGAGGTAGATCTTCACGAAGTAGGCGATCTCCTTGCCCTTACAAACTCCTTGGTTCAACTCCACAATCTTGTTGGAGGCTCCCAAGTGACACCTAGCCAATCTAGGAGACACCACTCTCCAAGAAGTAACAAATGGTGTGTTGATGATGAACTCCTTGCTCTTGTGCTTCAAATGATAGTCTCCCCAACACTCAACTCTCTCTCACAGGATTTGGATTTGGTGGAAAGAAGATTTGAGTGGAAAGCAACTTGGGGAAGGCTAGAGATCAAGATTCATATGGTTGGAATGGAATATCTTGACCTCAACACAAGTGTAGGTGGTTCTCTCTCAGAAAATGTGTATTGGAAGTGTAGGTATGTTCTGATGGCTCTCTCCACGAATGAAGAGTGGGTGGAGGGGTATATATAGCCTCCACACAAAATCTAACTGTTACACACAATTTGCCAAACTCGGTGGGACCGAATGATTAAACTCGGTCGGACCGATTCAGCAAACCTAGTGACCATTAGGATTTTCGGTGGGACTGAGATGCAACTCGGTAGGACCGATATGGTTAGGGTTAGGGAATAACGTAATCTTGGTGGGACCGAATGATTAAACTCGGTCGGACCGATTCAGCAAACCTAGTGACCATTAGGATTTTCGGTGGGACTGAGATGCAACTCGGTAGGACCGATATGGTTAGGGTTAGGGAATAACGTAATCTCGGTGTGACCGATTACACAAACTCGGTGGGACCAATTTTGGTAATAAGCTAACCAGAGAGTTGGTCAGGCAAACTCGGTGAGACCGATTACACAAACTTGGTGGGACCGATTTTGGTAATAAGGTAACCAGAGAGTTTGCATTGTAATCTCGGTAGTACCGATTGCTCAAACTTGGTGAGACCGATTTTGGTAATGGACATACACAGAGAGATTACAATCCCATCTCGGTGAGACCAAGGTCCCTATCGATGAAACCAATTTGCTAGGGTTTGTGGCAGTGGCTATGACATCTGAAACTCGGTGGCGCCGGATAGATAGAATCGGTGGGGCCGTGTTTGAATTTTGGTTTAGGTCATATGTGGATGTGGGAAGGTAGTTGAGGGTTTTGGAGCATATCACTAAGCACTTTGAGCAAGCAAGCCATTAAGCAACACCTCATCCCCTCTTGATAGTATTGGCTTTTCCTATAGACTCAATGTGATCTTGGATCACTAAAATAGAAAATGTAGAGTCTTGATCTTGAAGCTTGAGCCAATCCTTTGTCCTTAGCATCTTGAAGGGGTTCCACATCCTCTAGTCCATGCCACTCCATTGTTGAACTTATCTGAAACATACTAGGTAAAAGTGTTAGTCTAGCAAGAGATATGTTGACATTAATTACCAAAACCACCCAAGGAGCACTTGTGCTTTCAATCTCCCCCTTTTTGGTAATTGATGACAACATACATCAAAGCTTTAGATAAAGATATAGAGAATAGCAAGTAAAGCTTTGGAAAGACATGTAACATGCATAGGCTCCCCCTACATGTATGCAATCATGTGAATATTGAATATAGGAGCATGTGAATGCGTAAACATGGCAGAGTAAGCAATGTGTTACATGTATCTTGGCTATATGCATCAGAGCAAATGATGTGAATGTGAGAAATGTACCTTCATGCTCATGAGTCCTTCTTGCAAACAGTATGTACATCAGCAAGAACTTCTCATTCACATGACTGTGATGCATATACTTACCTTGTGGTCTTGAGTTGGCTTAGGATGGGATGAACCTGCGCAAACAAGCTTAAATAACATAGATACACCTACTGACCAGAGCAAGCAAGAGAAACCACAAGAGAACCAAGACTGGGATGACACGTAGAGTGAGTACTAAGTACCACATTGGATATAGACATGCCCCCAAAGGTAAAGATATGCAATAAAATCAGAGATTTCCTTCCCTTAGATGTCTTGCTCCCTCTGAATCTGCATGGGATATTGGGAGAAGATAGGGAACAGAAAATCAGAGCAACAAAAAGGAACAATAGAGCTTGAGCTAAAGCAAGCAACCAAACATGTCTTTCCCCTCTTAAAGACATGTGACATCTCTCCTCTTGAACACCAAGCATCTGGGGTCTTTGATGATATTACTTTCTCCTAGTTGAGAAACTCTCTCCTCCTGAGTATTCTCTCTTTCTCCCCCTATAGGAAGGATTAAGCTTTGATGTGATCTCTCTCTCCCCCTTTGACATCAATTTCCAAGAAGGGCTCTTCTGGACATGTGATACAAATGGGTTGGTCCTCGAGTCACAGAGCAAAGCAGCATGTCTAATATGATGCTGGTAGAGGACAAGAATCATTGAGTGGAGCTGGAGCAAACAGAAATTAGGAATAAGTGGCAAGTTGGTTTTCCTGTGATGGAATCGGTGACTCCGAGTTGTGTGCTTCGGTTGCACTGAAAGATTTCGGTTGGACCGAAGAGAACAAACCGGTGTGACCGAGTTCATTAGAATGAAAGTACTTGTCACCTCAGCTCACTAGACAAGTAAGATCTCACAAGGATATGCAAGGAATTTACTGAAAGATTTGCAATGAATTGGATGCAGAAAATGTAGAACAAAAAAAGAAAAGAAACTAAAAGTTCTAGATGAAGTTTTTTTTGAAAGGGGAAACAAATATGCAAATGCAAAAGCACGGAGAAACACTAGAGAACTTCATCTAGAAATGGTCAGTGACAAAGTCACCTATGTTAGAGTATATTGACTTAGGAGTCAAGTGAGAGCACTTGATCATAGGTCATACTCAACGTTTAAGCTCAAAATGGGGTTACCATTTTTCGTTTAAGCATCTTGATGTATTCACATCTTGTCGAGTTGGTTTGACTCATGACTTGGAGTAAAGCTTCTCTAAGATGGAATAACATACCTTGGGTGGTGGTGTTGATCTTGCTCATGTAGTTGAACTTGTGTGGGTTGCTCAAGGTTGATGTAGTTCATCAAGGGTTGGGAGAACCACTTGGAGTTTGAGTTCATCCACCTACATGGGTTAGCTTTGCAAGGAAGAGCACTTGTGTATCCAAAATGACAATCATGAGACTCAACATAGAATTTGCCAAAGGATATGTTTGAATGGTTCCGTGCTTCCTTGTCTTCAACCACCATTGTGTAGAGACTTGGTGATGTAGAAATTGCTCAAGATGTGAGTGTGTGGCAATCTCATAGATTTAGGTTCATCCAAGTACCTACACGGGTTATATAACATGCAAGGTACAAATATATCCAAGACATATGAATAGCATCATAAGAGAAATATCAAGGATTAGTCATAGGCTCATGCCCCGCATGTATCAAATGGAGTTCCTACTCCAAGTTTGAAGCATCAATGATCAATTCACCTCTCAACCTGCAAAACACTTTCTCATCAAGTGGTTTAGTGAATATATCCGACAATTGCTTATCGATGTGAACATGCTTAAGGTTAATGTCCCCTTTGGCAACATGATCTCGAATGAAATGATGACGAACTTCAATATGCTTAGTTCGAGAATGTTGCACGGGATTGTGAGCAATCTTAATAGCACTTTCATTGTCACATAGCAATGGAACATGTTTCACATATATCCCATAATCTTTAAGAGTTTGGGTCATCCAAAGTAATTGAGCAGAACATGAACCAGCGGCAATGTATTCCGCTTCCGCGGTAGATAAGGATACTGAGTTTTGTTTCTTGGAAGACCAAGACACAAGAGATCTACCAAGGAATTGACAAGTACCCGAAGTGGATTTTCTATCAACCTTGTCTCCGGCATAGTCCGAATCGGAGTAGCCAACAAGATCAAAAGAGGACCTCTTGGGATACCAAATGCCAAAATTTGGTGTATGGATTAGGTATCTCACTATCCTTTTCACAGCCTTAAGATGACACTCTTTAGGAGCAGCTTGATATCGTGCACACATGCACACACTTAGCATAATATCGGGACGAGAGGCACATAGATATAACAATGAACCAATCATAGAGCGATAAACCTTTTGATCAACCGGTTCACCATCTTTGGTCAAATCAAGATGTCCACTAGTAGGCATGGGTGTAGTCATACCTTTGCATTCTTGCATATTGAACTTCTTGAATAAGTCCTTGGTGCACTTCGTTTGAGAGACAAAGGTACCTTCCTTAGTTTGCTTGATTTGCAAACCGAGAAAGAATTTGAGTTCACTCATCATAGACATCTCAAACTTCTCCGACATTAGCTTTCCAAACTTCTCACTAAAATGAGGGTTAGTTGAACCAAATATGATATCATCAACATAAATTTGGCACACAAATAGTTCTTCATTAACCCTTTTAGTAAAAAGAGTAGAATCAATTTTACCAATTTCAAAGCCTTTTTCAATAAGGAACTTGGTCAAGCATTTATACCATGCTCTAGGAGCTTGTTTAAGACCATAAAGGGCTTTGTGAAGTTTGTAAACATGATTAGGTTTCTTAGGATTGATGAAGCCGGGAGGTTGCTTAACATAAACTTCCTCCTCAATTTTACCATTTAGAAAATCACTTTTAATGTCCATTTGGTACAAGGTGATATCATGGTGATTAGCATAAGCAAGTAAGATGCGAATGGACTCAAGTCTAGCAACGGGAGCATATGTCTCACCATAGTCCATACCTTCAACTTGTGTGTAGCCTTGGGAGACGAGACGTGCTTTGTTGCGAACCACTTGTCCATCCTCATCTTGCTTGTTGCGAAACACCCATTTGGTACCAATGATGTTGTGGTTGTTGTCGGGCTTCTCGACCAATTTCCACACTTGATTTCTCCCAAAGTTGTGTAGCTCTTCATGCATAGCGTTTATCCAGTCCGGATCCTCCAATGCTTCTTCAACCTTCATAGGTTCAATGCTAGAGATGAATGAGTAATGTTCACAAAAGTTAGCTAAACGAGTTTTAGAGCGGGTGATTCTCCCAGTTTGGATATCATTGTAGATTTGCTCGACGGGATGATCCTTAGCAATTCTTGCTCGAACTCGTGAAAGCTTTTGCTTGGGTCGGGGTGGAACATCCTCTTCATCTTGTGCTTCTTCTTGGCCTTCTTCATTGTTGACGTTGTCGTTCTCTTGTCGTGGTGAAGAAGGAGGTTGTTGATGTTCATCTTGGTGTGCTTCCTTGTTTTCTTCATCTTGGCATGTCCCACTTGTGGACGCTTCCGTATCAACTCTTGGTTCACCTTTCGTGAGGTAGAAGCTTCCACTTGGACGGACGAGGTACTCTCCTTCACTTCCGTTGGACGAATCTTGCCAATGGACAAGTCTTGAATTGCTTCTGAAGGGTCTTTGTCTCCTACATCAATTGGCAATTGCTCTACTTGCGAGCCCTTAGATTCATCAAACTTCACATCTACCGTCTCTTCAACCTTTCGGGTGAAATTGTTGTAGACACGGTAAGTGTGAGAGTTTGAGCCATAACCAAGTAGGAAACCTTCATGAGATTTAGGAGCAAATTTAGAACGACGATGCTTATCAAGAATGTAGCATTTTGAGCCGAATACTCGAAAGTATCCAACTTGGGATTGTTACCGGTGAGGAGCTCGTATGCCGTCTTGCCGAGTAGCTTGTGAAGATACAAGCGATTTGTTGCATGACAAGCTGTCTCAACCGCTTCCGCCCAAAAGTGCTTTGGCATTTTGTACTCATCAAGCATCATTCTTGCCATCTCGATAAGAGTCCGGTTCTTCCTTTCAACAACTCCATTTTGTTGAGGTGTGTACGTAGCCAAGAACTCGTGTGAAATCCCTTCTTCGTCAAGAAAGGTGTCCACGTTTGCATTCTTGAATTCCGTTCCGTTGTCGCTCCGAACCTTCTTGATCTTCACGTCAAACTGATTTTGGGCCTTCCTAGCGAAGTTTTTGAAGATATTTTGGACCTGCGATTTGTCATCAAGAAAGAACACCCACGTAAATCTTGAAAAATCATCAACTATGACTAGACCAAATGAGTTACCACCGAGACTCTTGTAGGCATTTGGACCAAAGAGATCCATGTGAAGTAGCTTGAGTGGTCTTCTTGTGGTCATGATGTTCTTCGCGCGATGACTTCCTCCAACTTGTTTCCCTGCTTGACAAGCACTACAAAGTCTATCTTTGTCAAATATGACATCTTTAACGCCAAGGATATGATTTCCTTTAATGAATTTGTCAAGGTTTCGCATGCCCACATGGCCTAGCCTTCTATGCCACAACCAGCCTTTAGAAGATTTAGCAATTAAGCAAGTTTTAGGTTGAGCCTTTTTAGTTAAATCAGCAATGTAAAGATCTCCTCTACGTATACCGGTAAAGACCATTTTATGATTGTCTCTACGAAACACTTGGTAATCTACTTCAGTAAATAGGACATTGAAACCGAAATCAGCAAGTGTAGATACTGAAAGTAAGTTGTAGCCAAGAGATTCAACGAGCATGGCATTTTGTATGGAGCTATCATGTGAGATGGCCACCTTACCAAGGCCAACCACCTTACCCTTTGAATTATCACCAAAAGTGACAGACTTTCGAGGGCCGTCATTTTCAGCAAGCTCATGGAACATGTCTTTATCTCCGGTCATATGATTAGTGCATCCACTATCAAGGACCCATTCCTTTCCTCCAGCCATGTAGCTGCAAAGATTTGCCATAAGACCAAAGTGTCTCATCGCATCATCGAGATCATAGTCACTATCATCATCATCATCCTCATCCGAGTATTCATGTTCAACATCATCTTGTGATTGATCAATTCCTAGAGAGGGCAATTCATTAGATAAATGATCATTTATATAGTTATCTTTATGAATTCTAATAGCTCTAGAAATGATATTGCTAATGATTCCAACATCTCCTTTGGCACTCATAAGATTAGTAAGCTCAAATAAGCAGTCACCAAATTTGGGATCATTGGAACTCATCTTAATCAAAGCAATAGACTTATGGAGGATTTCATCTAGATCTTTCAAGGAGTTATTAGGAAAGAGTTCCTCAAGAAATTTCCATATGGTGTAGGCACACTTAAGAGTAGGCAAACATCTAATCAAGTTTCTAGGCAAGCCCCTAATGATGAGCTCAACAGTTCTCAGATTGCGAATCATGTCAATATCTTCATCTAGGGTAGGGTGCAAAGGATCAACATGAGGTGCACAAGGGCTAGTAATGTACTTGTTCAAATGATATTCATTGAAAATCTCAAGCATTTCATTTTTCCACTCATGAAAATACTCTCCATCAAGAATAGGCACTCTATGTCTAACACACTCCAAAGTAGACACATCCATCTTCCTCCAATGGTGTTTAAACCAAGGCAATGGAGACCAATGCTCTGATACCAATTGAAAGGATCGAGAAGAGGTGTCTAGAGGGGGGTGATTAGACACTAAGTACCAAAAGTTACAGTTTTTAATATTCTTAAGTTTAAGTGGAGTTTAAGCACAAGTTTAACAAACACAATACATATCAAGCAGGCATGCAATGAGTATATGAGCAGCGGAAAGTAAAGCATGCAACTTGCAAGAATGTAAAGAGAAGGGTTTGGAGTATTCAAACGCAATTGGAGACACGGATGTTTTTGTCATGGTTCCGATAGGTGGTGCTATCGTACATCCACGTTGATGGAGACTTCAACCCACGAAGGGTAACGGTTGCGCGAGTCCACAGAGGGCTCCACCCACGAAGGGTCCACGAAGAAGCAACCTTGTCTATTCCATCACGGTCGTCGCCCACGAAGGACTTGCCTCACTAGCGGTAGATCTTCACGAAGTAGGCGATCTCCTTGCCCTTACAAACTCCTTGGTTCAACTCCACAATCTTGTTGGAGGCTCCCAAGTGACACCTAGCCAATCTAGGAGACACCACTCTCCAAGAAGTAACAAATGGTGTGTTGATGATGAACTCCTTGCTCTTGTGCTTCAAATGATAGTCTCCCCAACACTCAACTCTCTCTCACAGGATTTGGATTTGGTGGAAAGAAGATTTGAGTGGAAAGCAACTTGGGGAAGGCTAGAGATCAAGATTCATATGGTTGGAATGGAATATCTTGACCTCAACACAAGTGTAGGTGGTTCTCTCTCAGAAAATGTGTATTGGAAGTGTAGGTATGTTCTGATGGCTCTCTCCACGAATGAAGAGTGGGTGGAAGGGTATATATAGCCTCCACAAAAAATCTAACTGTTACACACAATTTTCCAAACTCGGTGGGACCGAATGATTAAACTCGGTCAGACCGATTCAGCAAACCTAGTGACCGTTAGGATTTTCGGTGGGACTGAGATGCAACTCGTTAGGATCGATATGGTTAGGGTTAGGGCATAACGTAATCTCAGTGTGACCGATTACACAAACTCGGTGGGACCGATTTTGGTAATAAGCTAACCAGAGAGTTGGTCAGGCAAACTCGGTGAGACCGATTACACAAATCGGTGGGACCGATTTTGATATTAAGCTAACCAGAGAGTTTGCATTGTAATCTCCGTAGTACCGATTGCTCAAACTCGGTGAGACCGATTTTGGTAATGGATATACATAGAGAGATTACAATCCCATCTCGATGAGACCGAGATCCCTATCGGTGAAACCGATTTGCTAGGGTTTGTGGCAGTGGCTATGACATCTGAAACTCGGTGGCGCCGGATATATAGAATCGGTGGGTCCAAGTTTGACT
Source organism: Triticum aestivum (assembly GCF_018294505.1). Classification (NCBI taxonomy): domain Eukaryota; kingdom Viridiplantae; phylum Streptophyta; class Magnoliopsida; order Poales; family Poaceae; genus Triticum; species Triticum aestivum. Next base: position 475,714,817 of record NC_057803.1, read on the forward strand.
TTTGGTTTAGGTCATATGTGGATGTGGGAAGGTAGTTGAGGGTTTTGGAGCATATCACTAAGCACTTTGAGCAAGCAAGCCATTAAGCAACACCTCATCCTCTCTTGATAGTATTGGCTTTTCCTATAGACTCAATGTGATCTTGGATCACTAAAATAGAAAATGTAGAGTCTTGATCTTGAAGCTTGAACCAATCCTTTGTCCTTAGCATCTTGAAGGGGTTCCACATCATCTAGTCCATGCCACTCCATTGTTGAACTTATCTGAAACATACTAGGTAAAAGTGTTAGTCCAACAAGAGATATGTTGACATTAATTACCAAAACCACCCAGGGAGCACTTGTGCTTTCATTAGCCAATGTTGTCATGGTCCCAAAGAAAGACGACTCGCTTCGTATGTGTATTGATTTCAAGCATATCAATCGGGCCTGCCCAAAGATCACTTCCCTCTCCCTCGCATCGATCAGATAGTCGACTCGACTGCAGGGTGCGAGCGTTTGTCCTTTTTGGACGCCTACTCCGGGTACCACCAGATCCGTCTGTACGGGCCCGACGAAATAAAGACAGCTTTTATCACCCCGTTTGGGTACTTCTGTTATGTCACAATGCCATTTGGTTTGAAGAACGCCGGAGCCACATTCATGAGGATGATTCAGAAGTGCCTGCTCACTCAGATCAGTCGGAATGTGGAAGCATACATGGATGACTTTGTGGTCAAGTCACGTAAAGGTTTCGACCTACTGACTGACCTTGCTGAAACCTTTGCCAACCTCAGAAGGCATGATATCAAGCTCAATCCATCAAAGTGCACGTTTGGAGTTCCAGGCGGAAAGTTACTCGGTTTTCTTGTTTCCAAACGAGGAATCGATGCTAACCTAGAGAAAGTAGGCGCTATACTCCGAATGAAGTGCCCTGTGTCTGTGCATGATGTCCAGAAGCTTACTGGTTGCTTGGCCGCCCTAAGTCGATTCATTTCTCGCCTTGGAGAAAAGGCTCTGCCTCTTTACCGACTGATGAAGAAATCAGACAAGTTTGAGTGGACCCCAGAAGCTGATGTAGCATTTGCAGAGCTAAAAGCCCTGCTTTCCACCCAGCCGGTGCTTGCTGCTCCAATCAGCAAAGAGCCTCTACTGCTTTATATAGCAGCCACTGGACAAGTCGTCAGTACAGTACTTACGGTCGAGCGGGAAGAAGAAGGAAAAGCTTATAAGGTTCAACGCCCAGTTTATTATATTTCTGAAGTTCTGACCCCGTCAAAGCAGAGATATCCTCATTATCAGAAGCTTATCTATGGGATTTACATGACCACAAAGAAGGTTGCACACTATTTCTCGGATCACTCTGTTACAGTCGTCAGCGACGCTCCATTGTTAGAGATTCTGCAAAACAGAGATGCAACTGGTCGAGTGGCCAAATGGGCGATTGAACTCCTTCCCTTGGATATCAAGTTTGAGGCAAAGAAAGCTATCAAGTCCCAAGCAATAGCAGATTTCCTCGCCGAGTGGATCGAACAGCAACTGCCGACTCAAGTTCACTCTGAGCACTGGACCATGTTCTTTGACGGATCCAAGATGCTGAACGGTTCTGGTGCTGGAGTAGTTCTGGTATCCCCCCGAGGAGACAAGCTCAGATATATCCTCCAGATTCACTTTGATTCCTCCAACAATGAAGCAGAATATGAAGCACTCCTGTATGGGTTGCGCATGGCCATCTCACTCGGCGTTCATCGCCTCATGGTCTATGGCGACTCAGATTTGGTAGTTAATCAAGTGATGAAGGAGTGGGACGTCAGAAGCCCAGCCATGACTGGTTACTGCAATGCGGTGAGAAAGCTTGAGAAGAAGTTTGAGGGGTTAGAACTCCACCACATACCCCGACTGAAAAATCAAGCAGCCGATGATTTGGCAAAGATAGGTTCCAAGAGAGAAGCCATTCCTAGCAATGTGTTTTTGGAGCATATTCACTCGCGGACAGTTCAGGAAGATCCTTTTACTGAAGAGCCCCCGCAACCTAAGAGCGCCACAGATCCGACTGAAGTCGAGGTCCCAGCTGTGGTCGACCTGATCATGGAGGTTCTAGCCATTACTCCCGACTGGACGGTGCCCTACATTGCATACATCCTCAGGAAAGAACTCCCGGAGGATGAAGAAGAGGCTGGACAGATCGTCCGTCGATCCAAGGCCTTTACTGTGATAAGAGGGCAGCTGTTCAGGGAAAGCGTAACTGGAGTTGGTCAGAAATCCATAACACCAGAAGAAGGTCGAATGATCCTCAATGACATCCACTCGGGGACCTGTGGTCATCATGCGTCCTCTCGGGCCATCGTGGCTAAAGCATACCGAGCTGGATTCTATTGGCCACGAGCAAATGAAATGGCGAAAGATATAGTTGACAGATGTGAAGGCTGCCAATTTTATCCCAACATGTCTCACAAGCCAGCGTCAGCCCTGAAGACCATCCCCCTCATTTGGCCCTTTGCTGTTTGGGGACTGGATATGGTTGGACCACTGAGAACTGGCAGGAGCGGCTTCACTCATGTGCTCATTGCAGTCGACAAGTTTACCAAAAGGATCGAAGCTAAACCTATTCAAGAACCTTGATGCTAGCACCGCTATCAGTATTATCAGAGAATTGACATTCAGATATGGAGTCCCACACAGCGTCATCACGGACAACGGATCGAACTTTGATTTTGACGAGTTCAAAGCTTTTTGTGCCTCTCAGGGCACTCGAGTTGACTATGCTTCTATCGCTCACCCGCAGTCGAACGGACAAGCAGAAAGAGCCAATGGCCTAATTCTCAAATGACTGAAACCCCGACTGATGCGTGATCTCAAACACGCAACAGGCACTTGGGTTGATGAACTTCCGTCGGTTCTGTGGGGTTTGAGGACAACTCCTAATCGGTCGACCGGACGAACTCCTTTCTTCTTAGTCTATGGAGCCGAAGCTGTTTTGCCAAGTGATCTGCTCCACAATGCACCCCGAGTTGAGCTCTTCTCTGAAGAGGAAGCAGAGCAGGCCCGGCAAGATTCAGTTAATCTCTTAGAGGAGGAAAGAGAGATGCCCTTGATCCGCTCGACCATTTATCAGCAAGACCTGCGTCGATTCCATGCCAGAAATGTGAGGGGTCGAGCTTTTCAAGAAGGAGACCTGGTTCTTCGAGTGGATCAACAGAAACCACACAAGCTTGCCCTGACCTGGGAGGGCCCCTTCATCATCACAAAAGTTCTCCACAACAGAGCATACCATCTTTACAGTATTGAGCATCAGAAAGACGAGCCACGGGCTTGGAACGCGGAGCTACTCCGCCCCTTTTATACTTAAGCACTCGTTCGAATAAAATGTAATAAGAAACACCTTTGTAATTTGTTTATCAAAGACAGAGCTTATGGTCCTATCATTCGATTTGTTGTGTTCTTATTCACTTCTGAAATCCCCAGTGGGTGGGCTTAGTCGCGAATCTGTTTCGCCTAAGGCTCGAAAGAAAATCCTACCGATGAGAGCAATCCTCCGCACTCGGGGCTTAGCTGTAGTCCAGCACTCGCCTAAGTTCTCTCACTAGGAGGCTTAGCTGCAGTCCGGTACTCGCCTAAGTTTGAAAAAATCCTACGAGTGGAGAGCAATCCTCCACTCAAGGCTTAGCTGCAGTCCAGCACTCGCGCTAAGTTCTCTCACTAGAAGGCTTAGCTGCAGTCCGGTACTCGCTTAAGTTTGAAAAAAATCCTACCGCGTGGAGAGCACTCCCACTCGGGCTTAGCTCAGCCCAGCACTTCGCCTAAGTTCTCTCACTGGAGGCTTAGCTGCAGTCTGCTAGCTGCACCCGCACTTCGCCTAGTTTCTCACTAGGGGCTTAGCTGCGTCTGTACTCGCCTAAGTTTGAAAAAATCCTACCGAGTGGAGAGCAATCCTCCCACTCAAGGGCTTAGCTGCAGTCCAGCACTCGCATAAGTTCTCTCACTAGGAGACTTATCTGCGGTCCAGTACTCGCCTAAGTTTGAAAAAATCCTACCGAGTGGAGAGCAATCCTCCCACTCGGAGGCTTAGCTATAGTCCAGCACTCGCCTAAGTTCTCTCACTAGGAGACTTAGATGCAGTCCAGTACTCGCCTAAGTTTGAAAAAAATCCTATCGAGTGGAGAGCAATCCTCCCACTCGGAGGCTTAGCTGTAGTCCAGCACTCGCCTAAGTTCTCTCACTAGGAGACTTAGCTGCAGTCCAGTACTCGCCTAAGTTTGAAAAAATCCTACCGAGTGGAGAGCAATCCTCCCACTCGGAGGCTTAGCTGCAGTCCACCACTCGCCTAAGTTCTCTCACTAGGAGACTTAGCTGCAGTCCAGTACTCACCTAAGTTTGAAACATATCCTACCGGGTGGAGAGCAACCCTCCCACTCGGGGGCTTAGCTGAAGTCCAACACTCGCCTAAGTTCTCCCACTAGGAGACTTAGCTGCACTCCAATACTCACCTAAGTTTGAAAAAATCCTACCGAGTGGAGAGCAACCCTCCCACTCGGGGGCTTAGCTGCAGTCCAGCACTCGCCTAAGTTCTCCCACTAGGAGACTTAGCTGCAGCTCAGTACTCACCTAAGTTTGAAAAAATCCTACCGAGTGGAGAGCAACCCTCCCACTCGGGGGCTTAGCTGCAGTCCAACACTCACCTAAGTTCTCTCACTAGGAGACTTAGAAACAGTCCATTAGTCACCTAAGTTTGAAACATATCCCTATCCATGGGGACGACGAGGTGCAGGTCGATTGCAACCTTCACCTTCGGAGCTGCAGCACAAGTACAACGTCCGCTCCATCCCTATCCGCAAGGACGACGAGGTGCAGGTCGACTGCAACCTTCTCCTTTGGAGCTGCGGCACAAGTACAACATCCATTCCATCCCCATCCGCAAGGGTGACGAGGTGTAGGTCGACTACAACCTTCTCCTTCGGAGCTACGGCACAAGTACAACGTCCGTTCCATCACTACCCGTAAGCATGACGAGGTGCAGGTCGACTGCAACCTTCTCCTTTGGAGATACGACACAAGTACAGCGTTCGCTCCATCCCTATTCGCAAGGACGATGAGGTGCAGGTCGACTGCAACCTTCTCCTTCGGAGCTATGACACAAGTACGACGTCCGCTCCATCCCTATCCGCAAGGACGACGAGGTGCAGGTCGACTGCAACCTTCTCCTTTGGAGCTACGGCACAAGTACAACGTCCGCTCCATCCCTATCCGCAAGGACGACGAGGTGCAGGTCGACTGCAACCTTCTCCTTCGGAGCTACGTCACAAGTACAACGTCCGCTCCATCCCTATCCGCGAGGATGACGAAGCACGAGTCGACTGGAGCTACCCCATCAGAGCTGCGTCTCCAGCACAAAGACTATGCCAAGCAGTGAGCAAAGTCCATTCAAAGGCAAACGCAAGCACATTCGGAGATAAACCAAATTCAGATAAATCCTAAAAGTTCCAAGCAGCAAATCAAAAGTGCTCGGGCATCAAGCCCGAAGGAGTTCAACGGTTACGGCAATCACTCGGCATTCGGAGGCAAATTTAAAGCAGATTCAAGTTTCATAAGTTTGTTCACTCGGCCGGAGGAGGGCTGGCAGGCGCCAAAAATGAGTCCAGGTCGATCCCATCAGCGATCCAAGTGGCGGCAGCAATGAAAGTCTCCATGAAGGACTGGAAGTCATGCTTTTTGGTGTTAGCAACTTTGATCGCAGCCAGCTTGTCTTCACGAGCTTCCTTGCAATGGACTCGCACCAAGGACAGCGCCACATCAGCATCACACCGAGCGGAGGATTTCTTCCATTCTTGCACTTGGTCAGGGATCTCGTTCAGTCGAGCCATCAAGGATTCCAGGTCATTCTGAAGCGTCGCCCCCGGCCAAAGCGATGAGTCGATTCGGGAGACTACCTCCTTCAGGCGCGCGAGGTAGCTTATGGCGCTGGCGATACGGGACTCCAGTCGGAGCAGCTTCATTGCAGTTTCGTCGCAGACTGGAGAAGTGATAGGGTCCAGACCCGTCTTGACCCTTCCAGTTTCCTCGTCGTAGTCTTGACAGAATTCTGCAGCAAAAGTTAGTCAATCGTCCGAGCAAGATCCGATCGCAAGCATCAACACAGTCGGATTAAAAGAAATACCTTCCAGCATGAGATAAAGCTTCTTGGCAAGAGTCCTCAGATAAGCTTCAGTGTCATTCCTCTTGCGGATCGCAGACTCCAGCTTTTCATTCAGGGCGACCTTGTCCTTCTTCAGACTAGTCACTTCGCGGTTAGCTTCATTAAGACAAGATTTCAGTTTGGTCACCTCTTCTTCCAGCGTTCCGATTGAAGCAAGCTTCTGGTCTGCGAGAGCAGTTTTATCTTGAGCTGCTTTTTGCGCGGCGGTGAGGTCCGAGTCCTTCTTCTCCAGAGCCAACTTCATTTTCTCTGCAAAAGAAGAAATCGAATCAAAGAAGAGATCAAAGAAATGTATTGAAAGTCAGTCGACAGTCAGTTACCTTCCATACCAGTGGCTTCGTCTTGGGCTTTCTTCAGATTATGCTAGGCTAATTCCAAGTCGAGGTTGAGTTGCCTCTGCTTCTCCTCAAGCTCAGCAAACTTAGAAATAAGAGTGCAAGACTTCTGCAGAAGGCAAAAGACGAATCAGTCGATAAGATTAAAGGTTGTTTACTTCCGAGTGAATAAAACCTAAAGAAGTTCGCTTAGACCCCAGCTGACTGCACACAATCAACTGCAGTCTAAGGGGCTACACCCAGCAGGTGCACTTGGCGTGCCCCCGCTGACTAAGACTCAACTCAAAAAAAACTGCTCAGACCCCAGCCGACTGCCAGCAGTCGACCGCGATCTCGGGGACTACACCCAGTGGGTGCACTTGGCGTGCCCCCACCGGTTCAGATCCCACTCGCCCAGGCCGAGTGGAAGAACGAAACTACTCGACCGGTCCGCCTGAGTCGAGTGTAAGGAGTAAAAAAGAAAGGAAAGAACTCAGACCCCAGTCGACCGCGGTCTCGGGGACTACACCCAGTGGGTGCACTTAGCGTGCCCCCACCGGTTCTGATTCCACTTGCCCAGACCGAGTAGAAGAGCGAAACTACCAAAATCAACAAAACACCCAGTGGGTGCTCTAATTCGACGCAAACAACAGGAGATTGTGTAGAAGAAGATTTTTCGAGTAACATTTCCTCATAGAGCAAAAACAGTCGGGAAGTTTACTCACTTGGACATTGGCCCGAAGAGCAGCGCTGGCGTCGTAGGCAGCCTGGTTGTTCTCATGCACTGTCTTCACCCGCTCCATCATCATGTCAGCTTGTCGGATGGCTTCCGCAGCCGCTTCCGACTGGTTGTCCAGGACGGGGTAGCTGGTGAAAAAGTGGGCAGACGACCCAGGTGCGGCGGCTTGGAGCTCCATGGCGTGGAGTTGGACAGCTAAAGGAATCACAGGTGCAGTTGACGGTGCGGGAGGTCCACTCGACAAAGGTGCGGCGAAGGTCACAGAAGCCTTGCCCGCGTCTCTAGGTTGACGGACGGGATGTGTCGTAGTGGGTTCTTGCCAAGACATCCTACCAGCGGTTACCTTCTTGCTTTTCCTTAGCTTAAGAGCCACATCTTCATCGTCATCTGGAAGATCGATGACGTTGGGTGGAGCTGCAAGGCAGATCATTCGACCCCAAGTGAGCCACTCGAACGCAATCGACCAAAGAATCAAGAACAAATCGCAAGAGTTTATACCTGGGTTGGAGGTTACCGTATCTTCCATTTCCTTGTCCCGGTATTGGAGAGAAGAGGTTCCTGACGTAGCAGCACTGCAAAGACCCGCCTTCAATCGGTTACGTCTGGTTAATTGAGTCGACGAGAAGGACAAGTCAGATGGTTACCCAGAGATAGTAGGAACGGTCACTTTGATCCCGGGCGAAGCTTTTGGTGGCTTGGAGGAGGTATCTTTCGGCGCTGCAGGCGCTAGAGGCGGCGCAACTTTGGACTGCTTTGGAGCCTTTTCAGTCGGCGTCGGGGAAGACGTCCTAGGACACTTCGAAGACTGACCAGTCGGCGCGGCCACCAAGTCCGGAGCGCTCGCCGGGTCGTGAGCATGTTTGGATCTCCTCTCCCTGTGAGGAGGTGAGTCGACTTCTTCGTCATCAGTCGATTCGTCGCTCTCCTCGTCTTCCTCGGCCTCCGAATGCTCCTCGTCGCTCTCACCACCGCTCCCTTCCTCCTCGGCCTCTTGGTCCTGCACTCCGTTGGGCATTGAGTACATGTTGATGAGGGCCTGAAATGACAATGGTCAAAGGAAATTCAATCGACCATAAACAAGATATCACTTGGTGAATCGAAAAGATAATTGATAAGACAGAATTATACCTGCTCTAGCTGGTGCGAGTTGTCGAATGGAATCACCCTCCTAGACCCCCGAGGGTTGTCTTTGTTGCTGGTGATCCCCATCAACCACTTCTCCAAGGTATCCTCGCTGACGTCCTCCGGGTGGATCCGAGTGGAATCCTCGAGCCCAGAGTACATCCACACCGGATGATTGCGCGCCTGAAGGGGTTGGATGTGTCGACCGAGAAAGACCTCCAGCAGGTCCATCCCGATCACCCCGTCGCGGACAAGCTGGACGACCCGCTCGACCAGCACCTTGACCTGCGCCTTCTCTTCTGGAACTACCTTCAGGGGGGCGGGCTTCTCCACTCGAGCCAAGGAAAAGGGAGGAAGTCCAGTCGACTGACCCGGGGTCGGCTAGTCCTTGCAGTAGAACCAAGTCGACTGCCAGCCCTAGACCGAGTCGGGAAGAATCATGGCTGCGAAAGTACTCTTGCTCCTCATCTGGATCCCCAGACCCCCGCACATCTGGATCACTTGTGTCTTCTCGTCACTCGACTTGGCCTTTTTAACCGATTGGGAGCGGCAGGTGAAGATGTGTTTGAAAAGGCCCCAGTGCGGTCGATAGCCCAAGAAGTTTTCACACATCGACACGAAAGCGGCCAGATAGACTATGGTGTTTGGGGTGAAATGGTGGAGTTGAGCCCCAAAGAAGTTCAAAAAACCCCAGAAGAAAGGATGGGGAGGCAGTGAGAATCCGCGATCTACGTGGGTAGCGAGGAGGACGCACTCACCCTCCCTTGGTTGCGGCTCGGTTTCGTTCCCCGGGAGCCGTGCCGACTTGTGGGGGATCAGTCCCCCCTCCACCAGGTCGTCGAGGTCGCCCTGGGTGATTGTTGAGCGGATCCAGTCGCCCTGGATCCAGCCCGCCGGCAGGCCAGATCTCGACGAGGATCCGCCTCGGCTGGTTCGCTTGCCCTTCGCCTCCGATATCGCCTTCTTCGCGCGTTCCAGCGCCACCGTCCTCTCCTTCCCCATGGCGGCGGGTCGAGCTCGATCAAAGGTCTGGAGACGAGGGCGGAAGCGAGCATGGCGGAGAGATTGGGAGAAGAAGAAGAGAGAATGAGAGCGCATGGGGCAGAGGCCTGGTCCGAGGCCTTTTATAAGGTTGTCACCCGAGTGACTGACTGGTGGACCCAGGCGATCTAAACAAATCCTGCAACAGTCACGCGCGCAGTACGTGGTGAAAAAGGTGGCACGGGGATCGAGGAGACTTGCCTAATCCGTCCCGATAACCTCGGTTCTGTCCGTCTGGCGCGCTTCCCAAATTTCGAATCTTGCGAGATCCGCTGAGAGCGGAACAACCCGTCAGACTGAAGACAAACATCCTTCACATCATCATTCGGAATTCCACCGTGAAAATTCACTCGACAAAAACCAAGAATGGACCAAGGCGACTGAGAAAGGAGTCGACGTCGTCACCTCAACTCATTGTTCCAGAACAGGCTATACTCGTAGCACAAAGAATGGGTCGGAAGTGTTCCCAACTCCTTCCCCACTCAAACCCTGATCCATTCGGGGGCTAATGACGAAGCTATGTACCTAAGGTAGGGTCATGGATCTGTCTGACATACCCTCCCCAAGGACATCTCTACAAATAATCAGAAGCAGTCGAAGAGGAACCATCATCCACTCGACCATGAAGATGTGCTCACTCGACCATCTTGAAGACACTCGACCACCTTGAAGACACTCGACCACCAGCATATGAGAAGCCCTCCACTCTACAACGGTTAGGACTTAAACCATAGCTTTATGGGCATTTATAACACTTTATTGTAGACGTTACCAGTAACGCCCCACCTTTATGAACATTGAACCCTGTGTAATGGAGGGGAGCTGGGGTCCTGGCGCACTCTATATAAGCCACCCCCTCCTCTGGGACAGGGGTTCGGACTTTCTGTAATTCACACACATATATTCAGTCGACCGCCTCAGGGCTCTGAGACGTAGGGTTGTTACTTCCTCCGAGAAGGGCCTGAACTCGTAAAACTCGTGTGTACAACTCCTCCATATCTAGGATCTTGCCTCTACATTCTCACCCCCCTACTCTACTGTCAGTCTTAGAACCACGACACCTTGCTCTAATACCAATTGAAAGTGCTAGTTATCGACTAGAGGGGGGTGAATAGGTGATTTTTATGAAAGTCTTCAATACACGAGGTCTTTGAAGACAAACAGATGAAATGAACCTATTGATATGCAGCGAAAGATAGACTACACTAGACAAGCCATAGTCAAGTAAGCAATGAAGTGAAAGTACGAAGACTATCAGCTGCTGGGTAGTATGGATCAGAATGGAAGACAGTATGAAGCCAAACAGGTAATAGTCTTCACACAGTGAAGTCAATTAGATCAGACAGGCAAGCAATGACTTCACAAAGATAAACTGAAAGGTAAAGGAAGTTGGGTATAGAACCAGTTGCTTGGTGAAGACAGAGATTTGGTAGACCAGTTCCAGTTGCTATGACAATTGTACGTCTGGTTAGGGAGGCTGAGATTGAACTCAAAAGATCACGTCTTCACCTTATTCCCCTTGAGCTAAGGAAACCCAGTCCTTGCCCAATTACTCTGGTAAGTATTCAAGGTAGACTTCCAAACCTTCACAGACTTCGTTCACCGGCAATCCACAATGGGTCTTGGATGTTCAGAACGCGACGCCTAACCGGTTGGAGGATTCATAGTCCTCAAGTGTAACAAGTCTTCAGGTCACGCAGACAGAAGGACTTCAGTGATGCCTAACACTCTTTGGCTCTGGGTGTTTTGGGCTTTGTCCTTGCAAGGATCTCTCTCTCAAAGGCTTCGGAGGTGGGTTGCTCTCAAACGACAAAAGACGTGCACTAACTCTGAGCAACCACGAATTTATGGTGTAGGGGGTGGGCTATTTATAGCCAGGAGGCAACTCGACCTGATACGTCTGAAATAACCCTGGGTCACTAAGGAACCGACATGTGTCCAACAGTCGGATTTCAAACACACGCGGCAGCTTGACTTGGGCTACAAGCAAAGCTGACTCATCCAGCTCTGGATAAGATTTGCTCTCATTGTCTTCACTCGAAGACATAGGATTTTTGGTTGAGCATCACATCAATCACTCTGACTTTGTTCACTTGGACCCCACTTAACAGTACGGTGGTTCCTATGACTCAATAAAGAAGAAAAGGAAACTATGAAACAACTATGTCTTCGCACTCCATAGTCTTGAAGTGAATGTCTCACACATTTTTAGGGGTCATCTCTGGTAGGTAAACCGAATCAATGAGTCTTCCCTGGCTTTGTGTCGTTCCCTTCCTAGGCCTCGCCGTCGTCCATCACCCTGGTGCTTTTGGCGCGGCGTGGTCAACGTGGTCAACGAGTGACATCCATCGGAAGAGGACTGTACGTGGAGAGGCTGGCATCTGGGTCCATGGCCACACGCAAGGAAGTGCCTCCTTATTACACGCAAAATATTGATTCCTCCACCTCATAGTGGGGACCCATCGGAAGGGCCTCTGTATTTCATGAAAAAAACATTCCTCTCGCTGACAGCTCGGACCCACCAGCTATATCTTCGCACGCGAGGAAGTGCCTCCTTATTACGCACAAAAAAATGAATACTCCCCCTCCTAGCTGGGACCCACCATAGTTGGAGGCTAACTTGTGGGACTACTAAGTTGACGCAGACGAAGGGCTTTGTCAACTTAGTCAATATGAATGATTCTAGCTCCAGTGACCATACAATGTCCATCCAATGACCGTAGTACTTCTTGAACCTCTGGTCTTCTTGCTCCAGCCTCCCATACCAGCGTCGGCCGTGCCGCCTGCTCCTGCCTCCCATGGCCGGCTCTGCTACCGTGCAGGCCTCACCGCCCCACCCTACTCCCATCACTGGCCTAGCCATCCCTGTACTCACTCAGACCTCCTGTTATTCTCCAGCGACTGTAGCCTCACACTGCAACCCAACCAATAAACCCTCGTACGCCCCTCCGCGTGGGGAACAACTGTCGAGTCTTCCCCGGCTCCGGGTCATTCCCTTCCTAGGCCTCGCCGTCGTCCACTGCCTTGGTGCTCTCGGCACGGCCTGGTCAACGTGGTAAAGGAACGACTTACATCGGAAGAGGATTGTATGTGGAGAGGCTGATAGTTGGGTCCATGGCCGCAGGAAGGAAGCGCCTCCTTATTACGCACAAAATAATGATTCCTCCACCTGAAAGCAGGGACCTACCGTAAGGGCCTCTGTATTTTGGCTTAGCTGTATTTTGCGAAAAATACATTTTCCCCCCTGATAGCTAGGACCCACCATCTATATCTTCGGACGCAAGGAAGTGCCTCCATATTAGGCGTGAAAAAATGAATCCTCCCCCTGACAGCTCCGACCCACCATCAATAACTTCGCAAACAAGGAAGTGCCTCCTTATCCTCCCTGACAGCCAAGACCCACCTGGTCGAAGCGTACGTAGCGTTGTCATTCTAGTCGTGAACGTGTACGTACATACTGGTCAATCGGTCTCTCTGCAACAATTCACCGTGGTCGAGCAAGCAACGACACGTGTAGTAGTAGAGCCCCCGACGTAGCAGTTCAGTCAGTCCCTTCTAAACCGTGTACACGTACGTACAACCACATGCAAAAAGTTACGGCCACGTACGTACATACAGGCAGGGTCTCAAATGCCTACTCGCGCATGCGTATAACCAGGGCTCCTGTACATGGAGAGGCAATGGACGACATCAATGGCGTCATGTTCATCGGGCAGCCAACCGGCTGGGTCAGAACAGAGAGACGACGTCTTGTTCATCGGGAGGCATCATACTGGGTTGGAATGCGTCCTTCTCAACGGGAGCCAACCGGCTTGGACGGAACAGCTGAAACGGGGTCTGGCATACCACAGTACGGAGGAAACGGCCATCTGTTCGACTGGCTGATGTCGCTTGAATCTACGTCGGTATTTCCCCAAAAAGGAAGGGATGATGCAGCACAGGGCGGTAGATATTTCCCTCAGATATGAAACCAAGGTTATCGAACCAGTAGGAGAACCAAGCAAACACAACGTAAACAGCCCATACACACAAATAACACCTCGCAACCTAACGTGCTAAAGGGGTTGTCAATCCCTTTAGGGTAACGGCGCCAGAAACGGTGCGTGGACGGGAAAAGGTTGTAAATATTGATAGATCGAACACCAAATAAAATAAATTGTAGCAAGGTATTTTTGGGTTTTTGGTTTAATAGATCTAGAAATAAAAGCAAGAGAAAAGTAGATCGCAAAGGCAAATATATGAGAAAGAAGACCCGGGGGTCGTAGGTTTCACTAGTGGCTTCTCTCAAGAAAAATAGCAAACCGTGGGTAAACAAATTACTGTTGGGCAATTGATAGAACCTCGAATAATTATGACGATATCCAGACAATGATCATTACATAGGCATCACATCCAAGATTAGTAGACCGACTCCTGCCTGCATCTACTACTATTACTCCACACATCGACCGCTATCCAGCATGCATCTAGTGTATTAAGTTCATGGAAAAATAGAGTAATGCAATAAGAACGATGACATGATGTAGACGAGATCCGTTTATCTATGGCGGTAGATATAGATCCCATCTTTTTATCCTTAGTAGCAACGATACATATGTGTCGGTTCCCTTTCTGTCACTGGGATCAAGCACCTTAAGATCGAACCCACTACCGGGCACCTCTTCCCATTGCAAGATAAATAGATCAAGTTGTCCAGAGAAAACCCAAATATCGGAGAGGAAATACGAGGCTATAAGAGATCATGCATAAAAGAGATCAAAGAAACTTAAATACTTTCATGGATATAAAAAGATAGCTTTGATCATAAACTCAAAGTTCATTGATCCCAACAAACACACCGCAAAAGAGTTACATCATTGTATTGAGAATCAAGGGAGAGAGATGAAGCCATCTAGCTACTAACTACGGACCCGAAGGTCTACAAAGAACTACTCACGCATCATCAGAGAGGCACCAATGGAGGTGGTGAACCCCATCCGAGATGGTGTCTAGATTGGATCTGGTGGTTCTTGACTCTGCAGCGGCTGGATGAATATTTCTTTGACTCCCCTAGGGTTCTGGGATTTTTGGGGTATTTATAGAGCAAAGAGGCGGTCCGGGGGGCACCCGAGGTGGGCACAACCCACCAGGGCGCGCCTGGGTCTCCTGGCGCGCCCTGGTGGGTTGTCCCCTCCTCGGGACTCCCTAGGTGCAACCAAGGCCCAATATCTTCCATATGGTCCATAAAAAATCTCCGTAAAGTTTCGTGGCATTTGGACTCCGTTTGATATTGATTTTGTGCAATGTAAAAAACATGGAAAAACAACAACTGGCACTTGGCACTATGTCAATAGGTTAGTACCAAAAATGATATAAAATTACTGTAAAATAATTATAAAATATCCAAGATTGATAATAAAATAGCATGGAACAATCAACAATTATAGATACGTTGGAGACGTATCAGCATCCCTAAGCTTAACTCCTACTCGTCCTTGAGTAGGTAACTGATAAAAACAGAATTTTTGATGTGGAGTGTTGTTCATCATGTCATATCATATTCTTTTCTTTATAGCATGGATATTTGGACTTTTATGTGATTCAAAGCAATAGTCTAGTTTTGACATAATAATTTAGATACTCAAGCATATCAACAAGCAACCATGTCTTTCAAAATATCAACTCTAAAATAAGTTATCCCTAGCCCGTCATGTTCAAACATTGATCCATTCATGAAACACACTCGAATATTAAGTACACCCAATACCTAAGCACGATCAAATTTCCTCCTAGTTGGTGCTTTTATAAGAGAAGTTGGAGACTCAAAATTGCATAAAGTAAAAGATAGGCCCTTCGCAGAGGCAAGTAGGGATTTGTAGAGGTGCCAGAGCTCAAAGCAAAAAAACTTAGATATAAAAATATTTTGGGAGGTGTATCCATCCCACCAACGAAAATGACTTAGAGTTCCCAATACTTTCCATGCATAGATATATCATAGGTGGTTCCCAAACAGAAAATAAAGTTTATTCCTTTTTCCACCATAACTTTCACTTTTCATGGCTAGCCGTATCCATAGTTGCCCTCCATACCAACACTTTCCAAGGAATTTATTATTTGACAACATAAAGTAAATTCATTTGTTTTTGCATTTCGGGACTAGGCATCCCTAATACCTTTGCCTTACTCTCATGCAATGACAAGTGGATAAACACTCATCTTGAGAATAACACGTCTAGGATGGAAAATATTAGCCACCCATCACTGTTCCGCGAGCGAAACAAACACACAAAAGAGAAGTTTATTTTGAAAATTAGAGATGGCACATGCAAATTTGCTTAGAACGGCAAAAGAATACCGCATATAGGTACGTATAGTGGACTCATGTGGCAAAACTGGTTTAAAGGATTTTGGATGCACAAGTAGAGGTCATACTTAGTGCAAAATGAAGGCTACCAAAAGATTGGGAAGCGACCAACCAAGAAATGAATAATCTCATAAGCAAGCATTAAGCATAATTAACACCGAATAATGCACCACAAGTAGGATATAATTTCATTACATGATTTTTACTAAAGAATAATTACTCATCAAGATGACTCACATATCACATCATCATATCTCAAAACTATTACTAAGAATCAAGATTATTTTGTCCAATGATCATCATGACATTTTTTTCTCTTTTTTTTCTTTATCCTTCTTGGATATCTATCACTTCGGAACTAATTTTCATGTGTTGCTTTTCATAAGCTCAAACAAATATAAGTGAAGATCATGAGCATAACAATTTTCTTTCTCTCAAAAGAATTTAAGTGAAGCAAGAGAGAATTTCTTCAAAATTTTACTAACTCTCAAATAAATCTAAGTGAAGCAAGAGAGCATTTCTTCAAAAATAACATAGCACACCGTGCTCAAAAAGATATAAGTGAAGCACTAGAGCAAGTCCTAGCTCATAAAAAGTTTAAGTGAAGCATAGAGAGCAATTCTAACAAGTCATGACATAATTTTGGCTCTCTCAAATAGGTGTGTCCAGCAAGGATTTATAACTTAAAACACAAAATAAAACAAGCAAAGACACATATCATACAAGACGCTCCAAGCAAAACACATATCATGTGACAAATAAAAATATAGTCTCGAGTAAAATACTGATAGTTGTTGGAAGAAATGGGTATGTCACTCAGGGGCATCCCCAAGCTTAGTTGGTTGCTCACTCTTGGATAATATCTTGGGATGCCGAGGCATCCCCAAGCTTAGGCTCTTACATCCTTCCTTCATCCATCATAAGATAACCCAAAACTTGAAAACTTCAATCACACAAAACTCAACAAAGCCTTCGTGAGATCTGTTAGTATAAGAATAATAAATCACTACTATAAGTGTTGTATCAAACCAATTCATATTTTGTTTTTGTATCATATCTACTGTATTCCAACTTTTCTATGGCAAAAACTCATCAAAGAAAACCATGGAGCCATCAAAATAAGCACACAACACAAAGAAAACAGAATCTGTCAAAACATAACAGTCTGTAGCAATCTGACTATTTCGAATACTTCTGTAACTCAAAAAACTCTAAAAAATAGGACGACCTGAGAAATTTGTATATTGATCTACTACAATTGGAATTGGTATTTTATTTCTCTATGGTAAAAAATGAAAATTAATTTCGTGATCGCAAAACTTTCTGTTTTTTCAGCAAGATCAAACAACTATTGCCCAAGAAGATCCTAAAGGCTTTACTTGGCACAAACACTAATTAAAACACAAAAAAATACAATCATAATAGTAGCATAATTATGCTAACACTAAAGAACAGGAAGCAAAAAGCAAAAATAAAATTTATTCATTGGTTTGCCTCCCAACAAGCGCTATAGTTTTACGTCCTTAGCTAGGCATAAAGCAAGGATCTAAGTTTTTTCATCCTTGGTTCGATATCCATAAGATGCCCTCATGATTGATTCATAGGGTGGGTTAATTATAGTTCTAGGAAAGTGTTACATACCCTTCCTCAAAGGAAATTGGAACTTAATATTGTCTTCTTTCATATCAATCACGGCACCAATAGTGCGTAAAAATGGTCTACCAAGAATAATTGGACAAGACGGATTAAATCAATATCAAGAACAATAAAATCTATGGGCACATAATTTCTATTTGCAAGAATAAGAACATCATTAATTATTCCCATAGGCTTTTAATAGTAGAATCCGCCGAGTGCAAATTCAAAGAACACTCTTCAAGATTAGTAAGACCAAGCATATCACATAAAGATTTCGAAATTGTAGAAACACTAGCACCCAAGTCACACAAATCAAAACACTCATAATTTTTAATCTTGACTTTGATAGTAGGTTCCCACTCATCATAAAATTTTCTAGGAATTGAAACTTCCAATTCCAATTTTTCTTCAAGAGCTTTCATCATAGCATCAACAATATGTTTAGTAAAAGCTTTGTTTTGTTCATAAGCATGGGGTGAATTCATAATGGATTGCAACAAAGAAATACAATCAATCAAAGAGCAACTATCATAATTAAATTCTTTGTAATCCAAAAGAGTGGGTGCATCACTAGCTAAAGTTTGACCTCTCCAAACCCACTTTCATCATTTTTCTCTACAAGATTTTCACCCTCCAAAATATTGGGACGCCTTATACCTAAAGTTGAGTCTTCTCCAGTCCCTTTTTCCTCATTCTTAACTTTACTAAACAAATAATCAATAGAAGAAACAACAATCATTTAAGATCTTCATCACTTTTATTGATTTACTAAGGTAGCTTGTGCATCAGATATTTTTCCCAGCAAACTTTCAGCAAAAGCAAACTTAGATTGGAGATTGCAAACTTCTCTACTAATATCATCATGTTGTTTTCTGATAGCATCAAGCACAACAGGGTGCTCCTCAAGTTCTTCGGTGAAGTACTTATTATGCTCAAATTGTGTAGTCATATATTCCTTAGTACTTTTCTCAATTTCAAGCATAATATTTGGGTAAGGAACATCATAATATTTTCTTTGAGGCATCATGACTATGCAAACAAGAACGCACACAAAAACAGATCCGACAAGAAGACGGCGAATGAAAAAGAGAGGCGAATAAAACGGAAAAATTTTGTGAAGTGGGGGAGAGGAAAATGAGAAGCAAATGGCAAATAATGTAAATTGCGAGGAGATGAGATTTGTGATTAGGAACCTGGTTATGATGAAGATCCTCCCCGGCAACGGCGCCAGAAATTCCTTTTGATGTCGCTTGAAGCTACGTCGGTATTTCCCCAAAGAGGAAGGGATGATGCAGCACAGCGGCGGAGGTATTTCCCTCAGATATGAAACCAAGGTTATTGAACCAGTAGGAGAACCAAGCAACACAACGTAAACAGCCCCTGCACACAAATAACAACACCTCGCAACCGGACGTGTTAAAGGGGTTGTCAATCCCATTCGGTAACGGCGCCAGAAACGGTGCGTGGACGTGAAAAAGTTGTAAATATTGATAGATCGAACACCAAATAAAATAAATTGCAGCAAGGTATTTTTGGGTTTTTGGTTTAATAGATCTGAAAATAAAAGCAAGATAAAAGTAGATCATAAAGGCAAATATATGAGAAAGAAGACCCGGGGGCCGTAGGTTTCACTAGTGGCTTCTCTCGAGAAAAATAGCAAACGGTGGGTAAATAAATTACTGTTGCACAATTGATAGAACCTCAAATAATTATGACGATATCTAGGCAATGATCATTACATAGGCATTACTTCCAAGATTAGTAGACCGACTCCTGCCTGCATCTACTACTATTACTCCACACTTCGATCGCTATCCAGCATGCATCTAGTGTATTAAGTTCATGGAAAAATGGAATAATGCAATTAGAACGATGACATGATGTAGATGAGATCCGTTTATCTGTGGCGGTAGATATAGATCCCATCTTTTTATCCTTAATAGCAACGATACATGTGTGTCGGTTCCCTTTCTGTCACTGGGATCAAGCACTGTAAGATCGAACCCACTACCGGGCACCTCTTCCCATTGCAAGATAAATAGATCAAGTTAGCCAGACAAAACCCAAATACCGGAGAAGAAATACGAGGCTATAAGAGATCATGCATAAAAGAGATCAAAGGAACTCAAATACTTTCATGGATATAAAAAGATAGATCTGATCATAAACTCAAAGTTCATCGATCCCAGCAAACACACCACAAAAGAGTTACATCATATGGATCTCCAAGAGATCATTGTATTAAGAATCAAGAGAGAGAGAGAGAGATGAAGCCATCTAGCTACTAACTACGGACCCGAAGGTATAAAGAACTACTCACGCATCATCGGAGAGGCACCAATGGAAGTGGTGAACCCCTCCATGATGGTGTCTAGATTGGATCTGGTGGTTCTGGACTCTGCGGCGGCTGGATGAATATTTCATCGACTCCCCTAGGGTTCTGGGATTTGGGGGGTATTTATAGAGCAAAGAGGCGGTCCAGGGGGCACCCGAGGTGGGCACAACCCACCAGGGCGCGCCTGGGCCTCCTGGCGCGCGCCTCCTCAGGACTCCCCCCCAGGTGCAACCAGGGCCCAATATCTTCCATCTGGTCCATAAAAAATCTCCGTAAAGTTTCGTGGCATTTGGACTCCGTTTGATATTGATTTTCTACGATGTAAAAAACATGGGGAAAACAGCAACTGGCACTTGGCACTATGTCGATAGGTTAGTACCAAAAATGACATAAAATGATAATAAAACATCCAGGATTGATAATAAAACGGGATGGAACAATCAAAAATTATAGATACGTTGGAGACGTATCAACGGCTACGGTCGAAACGGCATCCTATTCATCGGGAGGGGTCTAGCATACCCCAAAACGCAGGAAACGGATTAGTGTTGGAGCACTACGGTCGAAACGGGGGTCCCGTTCATCGGGAGGGGTGTGGCGTACCAAAAAATGGGACTCCACGGGCTACTGTTCATCCACAGCGTCTTCCTCCTGCCTCCACCAGCTATTGTTCATCCACGAGCTACTGTTATCCAGTCCTCCACCAGCTACTGTGCAACCAGCCCTCCACGGGGTCATGTTCATCCACCCCCAACCAGCTCGGCTGTGGCGGCCTCCTGTCAGGCTCCTATTCATCCAGCGGCAATGCCCTACTACCACAGGGTCCTGTTCATCCAACCCCCACCTGGAACTGTTCATCCAACCCCAACCACGTATGTCTCGACTTGTTCAAACAACCCCCACATTCACTGTTCATCAAGAGGCAGCAGGTTCGATCGGCTTCAGTAAGCAGCAGCAGCAGTGATTGATCACTCGGGTTCAGTTAGCAGCAGTAGCAAAGGAATCGCTCGGGTTCAGTTAACAGCCAAGGGATCAATCGCTCGGGTTCAGTAAGCGAACGCCTCGCTCGGGTTCAGTTAGAGCCCAACGCCTCGCACACACGCGTGTATGTGTACAAGAGAAACACGCAATCCCTCCGTGTGTCGCTCGCCCCTGACCACCCACCGTAACCGGGAACTCCCCGAAATTTTCCTCGCCCTCGCTTCTACCACGATTTTTTCCATCATGGACGGCCCAAAGAATGTCATGCAGGTGTGTCCCCGGCCCGCCCAGGATGAAAAGCCCATTTTCTATCATGATTTTTTGACATAGAAGTAGGATCCCACCACATCTATGATGATACGTGCTTTTGTCACAATTATTGTCATAGAAGTGTCATAAGCATGACAAAAAAAATCGTTCATGCCAAAATGTCATGGATGTGTCTTTTTTTAGTGCATGTATGGGCTACGAATGGCAATTTCTCTGGGAGTTCGCCGACTGATGGTCTACGGTGACTTGGACCTAGTGGTAAACTAAGTCATGAAGGAATGGGATATCCATAGTCTGGCAAAGACAGGCGATTGCAATGCCATCAGAAAGCTGGAGAAGCACTTTGAAGGACTGGAGCTCCATCATGTGACATGACTCAAGAACCAAGCAGATAATGATCTGGCCAAGATGGGTTCCACTCGGAAGGCGATACCTAAGAATGTGTTCCTAGAGCACTTACACTCGCCCACAATCAAAGACGACCCTTTCTGGAGAAACCCCGCAACCAATCATTCCCTCCAATCCGACTGAAGTGGACATCCCTGCGGTGATCAACATGGTCCAAGAGATCCTTGTTATCACTCCCGAGTGGGATGAACCATATCGGGCTTATTTGCTCAGGAAGGAGCACCCAGAAGATGAAGCTGAGGCTCGACAAATCGTCCACCAATCTAAAGCCTTCACTGTCATGGGGATTAGTTATATAAGAAAAGCACTACTAGGGTCACTCAATGCTGCATATCACTAGAGGAAGGGCAGCAGATTCTGCAAAAAGGTTCACTTGGAAACCTGTGGGCACCGTGCGTCCTCTCGGATGCTGGTTGCCAAGGCGTTCAGAGTCGGGCTCTATTAACCCCGTGCCAATGAAGCCGCCCGGGACATAGTGGATCAATGCATCGGGTGCCAATTCTATGCGAATTAGTCGCACAAGCCAGTGTCCACCCTGAAGACAACCCCCTCACTTGGTCATTCGCCGTCTGGGGGCTCGACATGGTCGGCCCTCTCCGAACTGGGGCGAGTGGTTTTACGATATTGGTGGCAATCGACAAGTTCACCAAGTGGATCGAAGTGAAGCCCATAAAGAAGCTAGAGTTGGTAGCTTCCATTCAATTCACCATGCAAATAATCTTCAGATTCGGGTCCCTCACAGCATCATCACCGACAACGGGTCTAACTTCGACTCGGATGAGTTCTGTGAGTTCTGCTATTTCCAAGGCACTCGGGTCGATTATGCCTCTGTGGCACACCCGCAGTCGTATGGGCAGGCGAAACAGGCGAATTGACTGAAACTCCAAGGGTTGAAACCTCACCTTATGCGCGACCTGAATCACGCGGGAGGAGCCTGGGTCATGGAGCTGCCCTCGGTCTCTGGGGTTTGCGGAAGAACCTGAACCGGTCACCAAGCACACACGGTTCTTTATGGTGTATGGCTCGGAAGCAATATTGCCGAGTGATTTACTTCACAACTCCCCCCGAGTGGATCTTTATTTAGATGTCGGGGCCAAAGAAGCAAGACAGGACGGTCTCGACCTCTTGGAGGAGGAATGTGAATTGGTGCTCATAAGGTCAATGTTGTATCAACAAGACTTGCGTTGTTATCATGATAGACACGTGAGACGGCAAGCCTTTGAGGAAGGACATCTGGTCCTCCAAGTGGATCAGTAGAGGCCTCACAAACTGGCACCCCCATGGGAAGGGCCATTCGCTATATCAAAGGTGCTGCATAACAGGGTCTACAGGATCTACAACTTCAGCAAAGAGATGGAAGAGCCCGGGGCCTGGAACGTAGACCTGCTTCACAAGTTCTACACTTAGAATAAAAATACTCTATTGTAATAATTTCCTGAATGAACTTAGATGAATAAAAGTCTTACTTTTCCAGTATATCGTCTAGTTTGTCCTGGAGCTACATTTTCACTCAAGTGATTAACTTCATTTGGAAACTAACACACTCTTAGTGGGAGGTCTGATCGGGCTTAGTTGCGAACCAGCTTCGCCAAAGTTCAAAAAACAATCCGAGTCAGGACAAGCTCCACACTCGGGGGCTTAGCTGCGCACCAGCTTTCGCCTAAGTTAAAAAACAATCCGAGTGAGGACAAGCTCCACACTCAGGGGCTTAGCCGTGAACCAGCTTTTGCCTAAGTTCAAAAACCAAACCGAGTGAGGACCTGCTCCACACTCTGGGGCTTAGCTAAGAACCAGCTTATCCTAAGTTCAAAAAACAATTCAAGTGAGTACAAGCTCCACACTCGGGGGCTTAGCCGTGAACCAGATTTTGCCTAAGTTAAAGAACAATTTGAGTGAGGATAAGCCCCACACTCGGGGCCGTAGTCATGGACCAGCTTCCGCCTAAGTTCAAAAAACAACCCGAGTGAGGACCTACTCCACGCTCGAGAGCTTAGACGCGAACCAGCTTTCGCCTAAGTTTAAAAAATCCAAGTGAGGACAAGCTTCACACTCGGGGTCTTAGCCGCGAACTAGCTTTCACCTAAGCTAAAAAACAATTGGAGTGAGGACAAGCTCCACACTCGGGGCCTTAGCTGTGAACCATCTTTCACCTAACTTAAAAAACAATCCAAGTGAGGGCAAGCTCGAAAGTGCTAGTTATCGACTAGAGGGGGGTGAATAGGAGATTTTTATGAAAGTCTTCAAAATACGGGGGCTTTGAAGACAAACAGTAGATATGACCCTATTGATATGCAGCGGAAGGTAGACTACACTAGGCAAGCCATAGTCAAGTAAGCAATGAAGTGAAAGCACAAAGACTATCAGTAGCTAGGCAGTATGGATCAGGATGGAAGACAGTATGAAGCCTAAAAGTAAACAGTCTTCACTCAGTGAACTCAATTAGATCATACATGCAAGCAATGACTTCACGAAGACAAACTGTAAAGTAAAGGGAAGTGAAGGATAGAACCGGTAGCTTGGTGAAGACAAGGATTTGGTAGACCAGTTCCAGTTGCTGTGACAACTGTATGTCTGGTTATGGAGGCTGAGATTTAACTCAGAAGACCGCGTCTTCACCTTATTCCCATTGAGCTAAGGACACACATTCCTCGCCCAATCACTCAGGTAAGTCTTCAAGCTAGACTTCCAAACCTTCACAGACTTCGTTCACCGGCAATCCACAATGACTCTTGGATGCTCAGAACACGACGCCTCACAGGTTGGAGGATTCACAGTCCTCAAGTGTAAAAATTCTTCAGATCACGCGGACAGAAAGACTGCAGTGATGCCTAACACTCTTTGGCTCTGGGTGTTTTGGGCTTTGTCCTCACAAGGATCTCTCTCTCAAATGCTTCGGAGGTGGGTTGCTCTCAAACGACAAAAGCCGTGCACTAACTCTGAGCAGCAGCCACTTTATGGTGTAGGGGGTGGGCTATTTGTAGCCAGGAGGCAACCCGACCTGATTTGTCCTAAATGACCATGGGTCACTAAGGAACTGACACGTGTCCCACGGTCAGATTTCAAACACACATGGCAGCTTGACTTGGGCTACAAGTAAAGCTGACTCGTCCAGCTCTGGATAAGATTTGCTCTCCTTGTCTTCGCCCGAAGACATAGGATTTGGTTGAGCATCATTTTAGTCACTCTGACTTTGTTCACTTGGACCCCACTTAACAGTACGGTGGTTCCTATGACTCAACAAAGAAGAAAAGGAAACTACAAAACAACTATGTCTTCGCACTCCATAGTCTTCATGTGAATGTTTTCTCATGTCATAATCTTCACTTTGAATATCTTCACAGACCACCATTGTCTTCAATGTCTTCACACATTTTTAGGGGTCATCTCTGGTAGGTAAACTGAATCAATATGGGACTACTACCTGTGTTATCCTGCAATTCTCAGAAAGACATTAGTCCCTCAACCAAGTTTGTCATCAATACTCCAAAACCAACCAAGGGTGGCACTAGATGCACTTACAATCTCCCCCTTTTTGGTGATTGATGACAAACCAGTTGAAGTTTTCAACGGGGATAAAAGTATATGAAAGTTTTAAGGATTAAGGCATTGTCTTCATAAGTAGCAAAGGCTCCCCTGAATATGTGCATATAAGTAGTTTGCTTTTGAATGCAAATGCACATGGTAGGTTTTACTTTGTGGAGCATATAAAGAGATAATGAAGATAATGACATGCATAATGAAAAATGGACGTCTGTGGAATGGCTTCATGCAGGATTTATCATCGCATCACAAAGTAGCAGAAAAAGTAGCATACGACCATCGAGTTTAAGTGATACAACTCAAGGAACCAAATGTATCAAAAGACGAGAGTTTTAAATACTTGGCAAAAATAATGTAACCACCCATAAGGACCCGCTTGAAGACTATCAACTCATATGCTTCTCCCCCTTTTGTCAGTAATGACCAAAAAGGTTTGAAGACATAGAGTATCTACTCGTTCCCATCAGGAGTAGATGAAGGAGTAGGGTCGACGTTGGAGCTAGGTGGTGCAGACGGGCCTGATGCAGTGTCGAGATTCAGTGTAGCCATGGTCGATGAAGTGGCGTCGTCTTCTTCATTGATGACTCTCGCAACAACAGTTGCAGCCAAAGATGAACACTCAGAATCTTCAATTGAAGGAGTGCGGTGCCAGCTTGCATTTCGTGGAGGCCTGGAATCAAACTTGAAGCCCTCAGTGAAGCCATCTTCGCGAAGATCATCTTCAGGACATAGCAGTGTGAGACTCTTCCAGGACCGCCAACATGCTTCTATGGCAACGAACGAGTTCTTGGTGGCCAAGTTTCGAATGTGGTTGACATCCACCAAGATACTCTGCATCTGACGCTTTAGCTAGTCATGATGCTTATCCTGTTTCTGGTGCAGGGCCACACGAAGCTCTCGGTCATTGAGGACACGGGAATGCTTCCGAGGCCTTTGGGAAACCGTACTAGCTGTAGCTTCAGTGTTGGCGCGATGTGGCACTCTCATATTCCTAGCCAGAGGATAATTAGGGGTTGCAGCATTGGGGACAAGAATTCTCTCCATTGGTTGCGAGAATCTATGGTGTTCAGCATTCTGAAGATGTGTAGGCTGCTTGGCAGGCTCAGGGTAGATGGCTTCAATGGATAGATCAACCTCAGGCAGAAAGACAAGATGGTTGCGCACTGAGGTCTGATAGTCAACAGTAGAATGGAGCTTGATTAGGCGCATCACCCATGGAGCATAAAACTTCAGGCCAAACAGATCAATCCCAGATGCAGCAAGTTGTTTGATGAAGAAATCCAGGGATTTGAATCTGATGACATGGATGATGTAAAATACCAAAGTCTTCATGGCTCCTTCTAGTTTGGCTTCAGAAGAGCGTCCCTTGATCGGCCATAGAGTACACTGTAGAATATGATAAACAGTGCAGGGCAAGTACTCGAGGTCCTTTACGAAGAACTCTTTGGGGTATTCAGCATCTTGAGGCAATGGCTTCAACATACTAAGCATCTCACTCATATTTGGCTCAGGCCTCTGGAAGATACTCTGCAGTTCATTGCGATGACGTTGAAAACCAGGCTCGTAGAACTCGCCTGGAGTGGGATGGGAAGTAAGCTTGATGATGTCTTGAGCTTTGGCTTCATGATGCACATCACCTGTCATCCACTCAAGAATCCATGTCTTCGGATCCCTGTTGTAGCCGCGAATATGAAGTGTAGCATAGAACTACAGCAGGAGCTCTTCATTCCAGTGCTCTTTGTCTGTCACAAATGGTAGAAGACCAACATCCTTGAAACAGTCAAGTGCTTCTTCAAGACAAGGCAGCCCAGCAATAGCTTCACAATCAAGACGCATGTGTGGGAAAATTCGCTCTTGATTGTATAGAATGCAGGAGTAATAGTTGCGCTGCTGATGGCTCCAGAAGTGATCGGAAGAGATCTTTGGCTTCGAGTGTGGATTCTTGGCACTGTCAAAGAAGGTGGTGTGGGCTTTGAAGTTGTGCACGTTGAAAGAACCCATTGTAGTGGCAGCACCTAGAAGCCTTGGCAGCCGTGGCTTGGGCTTCTGAACTTGTGGTCTCTGCTCCACATGATAGTCATATTGCGGTCCGGCAGTAGAGCGTGGAACCATGACATGCCATCTAACTGTGACAAGCTGACCATGATCATAGGCCTATTCAATGGTGTGAGGCCTTGGAGGAACAGTGGCTTCAGCTTCCACATTGGCTTCGGGCTCGTCATGAGCTTCAGGCTCCACATTGTCTTCAGCCATGACAGTGTCATTGGCTTCAGCATTGTTGTTTGTGGCAGCCTCAATGTTTTCAACCTCCGTTTGTACAATAATAGGAGGGTCGGGCACAATCACAATCTCCTCGAGAATGACTGGATCTATAGCAGGGGGGTGTGGCAACTCTTTCTTCTTCTCTTTCTTCTTGATCTTCATTGGCTGATGCAGCCGAAATGTCTTCAGCAGCTTTAGCTTCAGACTTAGAGACATTCGCAGTAGGGGTGGCTTCAGGAAACACTTGACGTGCTACTAAGCTTTGGTGCACTTCCCCTTCCGGAATGCTCGACGTGGTGGGATGGCAATGGGTCGGGTTTGGGGAGGGTGGAGCTGGTCCAAACCCAACCCATGACCCATCTTCCTACCCTCTGCCCACCCACCAAATTATCCATGGGCACAACTTGTGCCCATGCCCAAACCCGCTGGATACCCACATACCCATGGAGCTCCATGGTCATAGAAAAGTCAGCATGAAGCCTTCCCAAATATCAAATCAACTCATCATCATTCACCCACAAATGACAACATAAGCAACATGCATAAGTAGGTAACAAGTAATACGATGAGTCCTTAAGTGTGACATACCAGAGGTTGATTCTGTAGCATATAGCTCATGGCACAAGTTGCATATTTCTTGCCATTTCCCATTGATTCACTCTTGCTACTGTCACTGTCATATGACCCCACATGTCATACGGGTATCCATTGGATATCCATGGAGCACAAACTATAACCATGCCCAACCCGACTGTTCGTGGGTATCCATATCCACGGACCCATGGGCAGAAATGTGCTCCATACCCTTGCCCAACCGGGTCGGGTATCCATGGGTATCCAGATCCATGGATAAAATTGCCATCCCTACATGTGGCATGGGGCCTTTGCGAGGCATGCGGAATGCGGGCGACGCCTGTGGTGATGGAGTGGTCTGCACCATGTAGTTTTCATCGTCAAGCACTGAAATGGTGACTTGAGGTGGTGGAGTTCTAAGTGTCTCATTGAAAGTGCTAGTGATCGACTAGAGGGGGGTGAATAGGCGATTTTTATGAAAGTCTTCAAAACATGTAAGTTTCAAAGACAAACGATAGAAATTAACCTATTATCATGCAGCGGAAGGTAGACTACACTAGGAAAACCATAGTAATGTATTCAATGAAGTGAAAGCACAATGACAAATAGCAGCTAGGCAGTAAGGATCAGGTAGGAAGATGTTGAGAAGCCAATCAGTACACGTAATCACTTAGTGAAGTCGAACGGTGATGCTATCGTACAATGACTTCACAAGAACAAATAGTAAGTAAAGGGAAGGGAAGGATGAAACCAGTGACTTGTTGAAGACAATGATTTGTTGGACCAGTTCCAGTTGCTGTGACAACTGTACGTATGGTTAGGGAGGCTGACATTCAACTCAGAAGACCTCGTCTTCACCTTATTCCCCTTGAGCTAAGGACACCCAGTCCTCGCCCAATCACTCTGGTAAGTCTTCAAGGTAGACTTCCAAACCTTCACAAACTTCGTTCACCGGCAATCCACAATGACTCTTGGATGCTCAGAACGCGACGCCTAATCGGCTGGAGGATTCATAGTCCTCAAGTGTAATAAGTCTTCAGATCACACAGACAAGAAGACTTAAGTGATGCCTAACACTCTTTGGCTCTGGGTGGTTAGGGCTTTATCCTCTCAAGGAATTCTCTCTCAAAGGCTTCGAGGTGGGTTGCTCTCAAACGACAAAAGCCGTACTTTAACTCTGAGCAGCCAACCGTTTATGGTTGTAGGGGGTGGGCTATTTATAGCCACTAGGCAACCCGACCTGATTTCTCCGAAATGACCCTGGGTCACTAAGGAACGGACACGTGTTCCAACGGTCAGATTTCAAACACACACGGCAACTTTACTTGGGCTACAAGCAAAGCTGACTTGTCCAACTCTGAACAAGATTCGCTCTCATAGTCTTCACTCGAAGACATAGGATTTTGGTTAAGCATCACTTCAGTCATTCTGACTGGTTTTCTTGGACCCCACTTAACAGTACGGTGGTTCCTATGACTCAACAAAGAAGAAAAAGAACTACGAAAGATCTAAGTCTTCGCGCTCCATAGTCTTCATGCGATGTCTTCTCTTGTCATAGTCTTCAAGGTGAATGTCTTCACTTACCACCTTTGACTTCAATGTCTTCATACATTTTTAGGGGTCATCTCTGGTAGGAAAACCGAATCAATGAGGGACTTCTACCTGTGTTATCCTGCAATTCTCACAAACACATTAGTCCCTCAACTAGGTTTGTCGTCAATACTCCAAAACCAACTAGGGGTGGCACTAGATGCACTTACAATCTCCCCCTTTTTGGTGATTGATGACAAACTAGTTGAAGTTTTCAACGGGGAATATAATATGTGAAATTGTAAAGGATAAGGAATTGTCTTCATAAGTTGCAAGGGCTCCCCCTGAAGATGTGCATATAAGTAATTTGCTTTTGGAATGCAAATGCACATGGCAGGTTGTACTTGTGGAGATCCTCTTCAACTTATGATGACAATTCATCATGCATGAAGGTATGTGAAGATAATGACATGCATAATGAAAATGGACGTCTGCAAAATGATCTAAGTGCGGAATTTATCGTCGCACATGCGGAATTTATCATCGCATCACAAAATAGCAAATAACTAGCAGACGACCATCGAGTTCAAGTGTTACAACTCAAAGAACCAAATGTATCAAAACGAGAGTTGTAAACACTAGGCAAAACATAAAGTAACCGCCCATATGGACCCGCTTGAAGACTATCAAACTCATATGCTTCTCCCCCTTTTGTCAGTGAGGACCAAAAAGGTTTGAAGACATAGAGCATCTACTCGTTTCCACGAAGAGTAGGTGAAGCAGCAGGGTCGTCGGTGGTGTTCGGCGGTGCAGAAGAACTTGGGGCAGTGTCGAGGCATGCAGAAGTAGGGGGCGGTGAAGTGGCATCATCTTCGTCCTCGATCACTCTGGCATTCACAGTTGCCGCAGAGGAAGAAAACTCAGAGTCTTCAAGAGATGGAGTTCGTCGCAGCACAGCCCTTCGGGGAGGTGTGGAGTCAAACTTGAAACGTTCAGAGAAGCCATCCTCTTGAAGATCATCCTCAGAGCACATAAGCGTCAGCCCTTTCCATGTACGCCGACAAGTTTCATGGGCAACAAAGGCATTCTTGGTGGCAAGATTGCGAATGCGGTTGACATCCACCAAGAGGCTTTGCATTTGGCGCTTCAGCCAGTCATGATGCCTATCCTGTTTCTGATGAAGAGCAACCAGAAGCTCTCGGTCATTGAGAACACGAGATCGCTTCTTGGGTCGTTGGGCAATAGTGCTTTCAGTGGCTTCAGTAAGAGCACGATGAGGTGCACGTGTAGTACCAGCCAGAGGATAAACACGAGTGACTGCTTCAACTCCTTCAATGTTCTGAGTGAAACTTTGATGCTCCGCATTCTGAAGACTAAGAGGTTCTTGGCAGGCTCAGGATAAATGGCTTCAACGGACATATCCACATCAGGCAGAAAGATCCGATGATTGCGAGCAGATGGCTGATATGAGATAGCTGAGTGGAGTTTAATCAGCCGCATTATCCATGGAGCGTAGAACTTCAAGCCAAAAAGATCAGATCCTGATGCAGCAAGTTGGCGGATGAAGAAGTCTTGTGCATTGAAGCATTTGCCATGAAGAATATAGAAGACCAAAGTCTTCATTGCACCTTCCAGCTTTGCATGTGGAGAATGTCCTTTGATGGGCCAGAGAGTTCGCCTTATAATGTGATAGATAGTCCTTGGCAGATACTCAAGGTCTTCAACAAAGAACTCCTTAGGATATGCAGCATCTTGTGGCAAAGGCTTCATCATACTGAGCATCTGACTCATGTTCGGTTCAGGCTTCTGAAAGATGCTTTCCATAGCTTCACTGTGAAGTTGACATCCAGGTTCATAGAGATCTCCAGGAGTGGGCAGACCAGTGAGCTCAATGATATCAAAGGCTTTGGCTTCGTGATGAACATTTCCTGTCATCCACTCCAGGACCCAAGTCTTCGGATCTCTGTTGTAACCACGTATGTGAAGTGTGGCATAAAATTGGAGCAGCAACTCTTCGTTCCAGTGCTCTTGGTCGGTGACGAAAGGCAACAATCCAACCTCTTTGAAGCAATCCAGAGCTTCTTCCAGACAGGGCAGACCAGCTATTGCTTCGGTGTCAAGACGCATATGTGGGAAGATGCGACCTTGATTGTACAGAATGCAGGAGTAATAGCTTCGCTGCGGATAGCTCCAGAACCGATCAGAAGATATTCGTTCCCTTGAGTAGGGGTTCTTGGAGCTATTGAAGAAGGTGTTGTCTGCTTTGAAGCCGTTGACATTGAAGGATCCAGGTGCTGTTGCAGGACCTGGAAAGCTGGGCAACCTTGGCATTGGCTTCTGTACCTGAGGCCTATGCTCAATATGATAGTCAAACTAAGGACCAGCAGCAGGCGCAGGAACAGAAGCAGTAGCATCATTGGCTTCGCTGACTTCTGGTTCTTGGGTTGGTACAGGCTCCACATTTGCTTCAGCCATGACAACGTCAGTGGCTTTATTGGTGTTGGTGGTGGCAGCCTCAAGATTTTCTACCTCCACTTGATGAGATGGAGGGTCGGGCACAGACACGTTCTCCTCGAGAACATATTCTTCAGTAGTTGGGGGAGTAGGAATACGTTCTTCTTCTTGGATGTCATCGGCTGATGCAGCCGGAATGTCTTCAGCAGTTTTAGCTTCAGACTCGGAGACTTGAGACCTTGGTCCTTTGCGAAGCCTGCGTAACGCAGGCGACACCTTTCGAGATGGAGTTGGCTGGGCCTCAAAGTCATCTTCTTCTTCTTGCCAGGGTGGTGTGACTTGTTGTTGTTGTGGGTGATCAACCCATGTTGCATCCAGAGCAATTGGCGTCAGAGGACGACCAATGCTGATGAGTTTGCTGTGCGTAAGCATAGGCGATGATACCTGTTGGTGCTCGATCTGAGGAAGAACTACATCATCTTCAACATGGTCATGGTGACCAATGTCTTCAGCAGCGGTGGGATCAGCTGCTGGTATGTCTTCAGCTTCATGAGCCTCTGTCGAAGCAGGCTCATGGATAGTCAGTTGGCGCTCTTGATGTTCAGCGGCAGGGCGAACCATGGAGATAGGTTCAACAATTAAGGGCTCTGTGGGAGCAGCCCGTTCCTTCTTGGTTTTCCGCTTCTTCTTAGAGGGAGCAGCAGCAGAGGCTTCAGGATGTTTCCGCTTTCTAGCTTCAGCCTCAGCAGTCCTCGTCTTCTTCAGTTCTAAAGCGGTAGACCTGGCTTTTGGCTTCGAGCCAGTCATGCTGGTTGGGAAGACAATGGGATGTGCTTCCTGCCTTGGTGCGTCGGGTTCGACCATAGCGGGCTTCTTCTTCTGCTGCTGCTTTGCAGCCATCCTGGGGTCAATGCCAGGACGCCCAAGGGCCTTGCGCTTCTCAGCCTCATTGTAGGCTTGCACACACTTGTCAGCCAGGCTCTTCATGCTCTCACGAGAACCTTGAGCTTCTTCACGCTTCTTGAGAAAGGCTTCTTTGAGCTCGTGCAGCATGACCTTGAAGTTCTTGACCTCTTGCACACTGAGCTTGGCCATATGCTTCTTGAACTGAGCTTTCTCAAAGTCAATCTTCTGCTTCAGTTCAACGATGCGTTGGGCTATAGCTAACTCCGAAGCAATGGCGCCATGGAAAGCGACACTGAGGCCAATGGGAAGTTGCAGATCTTCAAAGCTGAGGTTGGGCGTGTCAAACCACTCATCGATCAAGTCGTGGATGATTTCCACGTCAAAGAGAGGCAAATTGTTGAAGATTTCTACTTCTTCTTTGCTCTTGATCAGTTGCTCAAGAGCGTCATCTGCAAGATCTTCATCGCTGGACAGATCAATGGCATCGTTGCGCAGAATGGCAGCAGCAGTCAGTTTTTGGCTGGTGTGTGGCAGAGGCATCTTGACTCTCGGGGGCTTGGAGATACGTGACAGATCTTCAGATTGCACACTGTCTTCAGGAGGTGCAGTAGCCAGTGGCTTCGCCCGTGAGATTTTTGGTGCTGAGGCAGGCTTTGAAGCTTTAGGCAGCTTTGGCTTCTGCGGCTTTGGAGTAGGAGCTGGGGCTTCATCAGTGTCAGCATCATCATCAGAATGATCCACTTTGGCACCTTGAACAGAGATGTGAGTGATGAGGCCATCCAGGTTGTAGAATGGACCAATGACATTGGGTTCGGCATCGCGGGTGCCATCTACACGGGGAGCAGAGGGACCAGGGTTGAAGTCTAGTCCCAATGACTTCTTGTTCTGCTTCACCGAATTCTGGGCAAACTGGAAGTTGCGCTTGAACAGATTGTCGTCATGACACTAGAGCAGTGACGATGGTTCGGCATCCGCAGGCTGTGGTCCATGGACCATGCAGGGATAGAAGCCTTGTTCGATGGCTTCATCTCTGGACCTGGGTTGAAGATTTTTGTATAGGATGTCTCCCCATGGTCGCTTGATGGCATTCTTTTCAGCATATTCCTTTGTCACAAATCTGTACTTGAACCACTGTTCTGCCCAATATCGTCGAATCCATTGGATTCGTGTCTTGCGCTGATTCTAATCCTCTTCTGGATCTGTCTTGTACAGTTCTGAGAGGTCATCGGGCAGATCTCTTGATGTCTCACCTCGACGCTTTCTTCCACCCTTCCTTGCTGATTTCTCTACAGCCATGAACTTTAAACTGAATGGCTTCAATACATTCAAAGGCTTCAAGGGCTTTCGCTTGCTCGACAAACAGGAACTAGCTTCGGGAGAATTTATGTGATGATGTAAGAATTCTGCAAATGAATGCAGACTATGAGAACCAAGGGATTCTCCCACGGACATGTACCTGTGACAGCATTAAGGTGCGAGGGAAGGGGAAGAGGTCATATGCATTCTCAGAATATTTTGAAGATAAATTAGTTTAGAAGACATTGACCTCATCGTGCGAAGACATTCACTCATAGATAAGGAGTTGGTTCCAGATTTGTACGAATCCACAGATCAGTACAAGTGAGGAATCTAACTACTTTGTGAAGCATAAGTGAACATACTAGGCATAACATGAGATGCAGTATGAAGTGGATCCAACTTGTGTGAACAGAAACTGCTTGTGGTAGAAAGTGACGAATTTATAGGATCAAAGAGGCCGTAAAAAGGAAGTTTTATTTACCACAAAAGGAACTGCTAGACGGAGTGGAAGAGGAGGCCGAGCAGTTCGATCGTCCGTGCCCTAACTTGGCGACGGAGGACACCAACGGCGACGGCGGAGAAGACGATGTCCGCGGCCGGCGTGAAGACGGCGTCGGAGAGGTCGCGGCAGCTAAGCGCTTCATCACCGGCGTCGTCAAGGGCTAGCGGTGGCGCTAGGGTTCGTGCGAGAGTGGAAGAAAGGATAATGTCTGTGGTGAGGCGTGTATTTATAGGGACAGGGACGGCACAACGTTATTACACAGGTGCCCCTGGCGATTCACATCTGAAGAACACGTGGACATCATGCAGCATATCGGAGGTTGTTCCACGTTCCCACACACGCCTGGATTGTCGGGTGGTCGTTCCCACTTCTCCGGGTTTTAGGTGAAGGAATTGGCATTGAAAACAGACTTAATGTTTGTCTCTGTATCTTCTGCTGACAAGGACGCAGAGAAGACATTCGATAGTTTCAATAGAATGCATATGATTTGGAGAGATAGAGTTTGAGATAGAAAGCATAGAGAGGGTAGGGTCCGATCACATTCACTTAGTTCAAAAGACTCAACAAGAAGACATAGCTATAAGTGAATGTTGTAGAGGACAGAACACTCGTATGTATATATATATAGGACTGAGCTATTTTGTTACTAGTAACAGAATAATATTCTGTTACCCCCGGCTCTATATAGGGGCCGATGTGTTTTTGCAATGGCCCAAACGCTACTCACAGAAAAAAGCAAGCAAAAAGGCCCGCGACCCTCTCATCGCATCACTCTAGCCGCGGGCCTCCAACCCCCACACCACCGGCCGCCGCCTCCACCCCCATGCCGCCGGCCACCGCCTCCGTCCCCCACGACGCTGCTCGTCGTCTCCCTCCCCAACGACGCTGGTGGCTAACCCCCTGCATCCACCCCGCCACGGCGCCGCCCCCTGCTTCCACCCGACACCGGCGCCACCCCTCCTGCTTCCACCCGACGCGGCGCCGCCTCCTACTTCCACCCGACGCTGCACCTCCCCTCCTTCCACCCTCCGCCGGCGCCGCCCCCTGCTTCCATGCACAACCGCCACCCCCCTGTTTCCACGCACAGCCGGCGGTCTCCCTGTTTCCACACGCCTCCAGCGTCCCTCCTGCTTCCAACCCCCACCAGTGGGAGCCACCCCAGCGCCACCAATCAACGCCACAAGCCTTCGCCCAGCCCCCATAGCAGACCGTCGCATTGCATCGCCGCATCCGGTGGCCACAGCATGTCGTCCAACTTGGCAGTCCAATTACTTGCTCCATGGTCGGTCGCTCAAGGAGCTGCGTGCAGGCCACCCCGTGCTCCGCCTTGGATCCAGCTCAATCTCTCCCTCTCATCTTGTTTCTCATATCATGTTGTTTCTTTTCCAGTGACAACAGTTAAGGTGGACATGGGTTCATGGCCGGAGCTCGCTGACGACAGAGGACATGGCGCTCCACCAGCATAGAAAGCCCCAGCCCTTATCCTGCTTGTAGTAAAGGCTTCCCGGGGCTTCAGTTTTTTCAGTACAGCTTTGGATGCATTTTCGATTCATCTTACAAGTCAAGAGCTTCCTTCAGTTCAAGGATTAAATAAAGAAAAGATTGGCGTACTATAGTTTTGCATTTTAGTGCAAGTACCCTAGACTCCCATGAAATATCTATTCAAAAAAATGGTTGATCATAAGTGCAAGTACACTACACACGTTGAGCTGCAACGGGACATGGTGCATCACTTCTTTTGGGTTGTTTTCTCTATGAATATGCATTTTCGTTATTAAATTCAGTACAACGAAGCACATGAATCCCCCGCGGGTACCAAATTACTGATTCCTTAAAACAAATGAGTAGATTTCACCATTGGTTGGTCTACTTGTGTAAATCTTTCAGTTCATGACAAGTAATTTCTGATGCTAGAAATGCAGGATGTTTGTGTGAATCTTGCTTGTTTCAGAGACAAAAAGAGTTGGTACTTGCATCACATGGTGTACTTGCATCACATAGTTTGTCCATGCATTTTGTTGTGTTGTTCTACTTTATAACTTGTTTTTCCTTTTTCCTAGCTCATGTTTTTCTTGATACTTGTTTATCTCATTATCACTAAAAAATAATAGAAGCAGGAGCATCAAATGGTAGTTCAATTTTGCTAATTCCTACAGTTCTACATTTATGTGGTTAGAAAAAGTGGT
Organism: Triticum aestivum; assembly: GCF_018294505.1. NCBI lineage: Eukaryota > Viridiplantae > Streptophyta > Magnoliopsida > Poales > Poaceae > Triticum > Triticum aestivum. The sequence goes on from NC_057803.1 coordinate 475,751,431, forward strand.
TCATTTATCTAATTCATTTGGTCTATTATTCAAGCAATGTCATCGGCCGTTCTTCGCCATCTACTAAAGGTCAGCTTTCATCATCTCATCCTTGTATCTCCGCGTATGTTCAATTGATGCTTGCTTGAGAGTTTGCAAAACAAAATTTTGAACTGTGATCTCTAAATATTTTCTTGTTGTATAAACATGACCAATTATAGCATGTTTTCTGTTTGTATGTATTTGGTTGACCTATTTAAATTTTTTAGTGAAGTTCAAACTTCTTGATGTGTGAAGTTTGAATCAAATTCGGTTTTGTACGTAAGTGGTTCGGCCAAATTTTTTTGTTACTGAAAACAATCATTTGATAGGGAGTTCAAACTTCTTGTACAGGAAAGTGCAAATCCGATTTGCCACTCTTTTCTATTTTTGATCGCACAAACATTTAAAAAAAATCATCGAGAAGTTCACAAACTATCGTCCCAAACGTTCAGACGTTCTTTTCAGTAAAGTTCATATATTTTTTTAAAAATACACCACATTTTCAGTACTCTTCAATTATATTTTGTAAAAAGAAAATACATGTTGAACAGCAAGGACAGTTCAACAACAAGACTTGTAGTAGTTCATCAGTATGTATCCATTAGAAAAATCAAGTTATGATTTTATTCTTGGCATTGATATTTTCATAATTGATCGAGGAAAAAAGCAACTTCGGCATGCCAATGGGACCTTTTTAGTAAGTGCTTTGACTCTATTTTGATTTCCATGTGTGGAATAATGGTCAATGGTCTAAAAATCAAGTTCCTTCTATTACCGAACAAGAAAATGTTCCCATTCAACTATAGGCATTTTTTTATATTTCTTGATGACAATGTTCCATTATCATGTACTGTTTGTAAATGTTCACTTACCTAGAACAAAAACAGATGCAAAGGTGATTTTCCCCTGTTAATATCTGAGCCAAAACTAAATTATGTGGGGTTAATTTTAAGCTGAATGAGAAGTAGTTTCAGGTTAGGTTGCTTCAAAAGGTGCATATCATCGTGTGAAACCATGGAAGTAGAACAAGTAATTATTAATCTTGGTTGGGCATGTAACTGATTTCCCCCTGTGTAATTATGTGTGCCTTTTCCTTGTTAGTGTTTGTGTTAGTGGCTGCCGGTGGAAAGAGCTATGGAACAGACCCCCGCGGGCATTTTTTTCGTAAAAACATTGCACTTGTTTTTCCCTTTCCAGTTTTACATTCTAGCATACCTTTTTTCTTATAAATTACAGTACCTCATCTATCCTTCCTTGTAGATGGAGATGCATCTATGTATACATGTGTTCTGGAGACAGAAGAACTTATAGGGCCAACTATATTTTGTTGTATGTTTACTTTTTTACTTTTTAGAACGGGAGTTGTATGTTTACTCTCTGCCTGTACAATGCATTTTGTATTCCTGTTCGTCGTAGTTTTTTTTGTGTTAATAAAAATGAATTTATGTATTCTGTTAATCATTCCTCCACTTCCACCAGAAGAAAAGTGATTTAGACTCTTTATTGCAATTAGTTAGCTGACTATCTTAGTTCAACGAGTTAACCGTATCGATTCACTTTTCTTGCTTCCAGGGCCAACGACGGTCGCCGCTCCTCGACCCTATTCCCGTTCGTCTGATGGTGCTCTTGTTTCAGGGCCGGGGGAGAAGGCAGAACCTCTAGGTGCATGATGGAAAAAAATTGCAAGTTCTTATTTAGATGTTCAGGATACCCTTCTCTCATTTCATTTATGTTCAGGATAGTAGGTGCACGATGGAAAATTGTGTATCATGTAGTTCTTGTTTAGATGTCGTGCAAGTTCAAAAATTGTCGATTTTGCCACTAGAGAGAACACGTTGGTTGCATTGTGTTTTCCAGTGTGACGTCCCTTGGTATGTTAGGAGTATTGTTATTGTTGCTCTGCATGCAAATGACTTAGCTTGTCTTGCTAAGATGAGGATGCTTGTGCGTGAGTCTTGAAATTTAAGAGGTCGGGGAGATGAATAATTTCTGTCATATGAAAGTACAAAAAGGTTTGAATTAAAAGTATTGATCAGTACAAGTTAAAAACGGGGATCAGTTCAGAATAAAAAGAAATTGCTAAGATGAGGATGTTTGTGCTAATTTGTGCTAATTTCTGTCCTTTGAAAGTACAAAAAGGTTTGAATTAAAAATATTGATCAGTACGAGTTAAAAATGCAACCAGTTTGGAATAAAAAGAAATTGTCAGTTTGAATTAAAAAGGAAACACACATAGAAATTCAAGTATACAAATTTGGTGCCAATAAAGTTCGCATCACTTCGAGAGGCACGGAAAAGAAATTTTGGTGCCAATAAAGTTTGAGGAAAAAAACTACGCGCGATGAAGCACCGGCGCGCGTGGTCTGCCGCCACCAAGCACCGGCGTGCGACCCCGACACCGCCTCCCTCCATGAAGCACCGACGCGCGATCCCGTCACCTACCTCTGGTACGCCGCCGTGCCTCCCCTGGGACCTAGGCTGCCCCCGACAAGTCGCAAAATGAGAGAAGTTCAGAACAACGTTGTCAAAAAAATGTTGAGTTAAAAAAAGGAAACAAAACAAACATATTTTCTTTTTGAATAAAATATCATTCAGTTCGATGATACAAACCATACAAGTACAGGGGTGACGATACAGTAAACCGTTGAAAACTTACGAGAAAAATATTACCAAAAAACAGAGCAAAGTCTAGTTAGTGAAAACACGCTTAGTACAAACCCATGCAAGCATCAGTACAAGCACCCTTTTTCGGAACCATTCAAAATTACTCTACAAAAAATAGCTCAGTACAAACATACATATATATCAGTACGACTACTCTGTTTTTCACACGAGAAAGCAGCAGGATCCGTCATGCCGTATTCAAAATTACTCTTAAACGGTTGCGAAGTAGAGAAAACGTTCAACATGACTAAGTTTCGCATTTTCGATAGCTATCCAACGGTATATTATTTGCCATATTTTGACAAACTTTTTAAAAAAATCACGTTCAAAATCAAATTTGACCGTATTCGAATTCGCTTTTAAACCGTAAGGAATTAGAAAAACATTTCTATACGAAAAAGTTGTGCATTTTACATAGCTTTCCAACGCCGTATCATTTGCGTTAATCTGACAAACCGTTTGCAAAAAATCGCGAAAATACGTTTCACCCGGAATTTCACCGTTTTTCAAATTATTTTTAAATGATATAGAATTAGAAAAAACAATACATATATGGAAGATGCTAATTTTCACTAGCTTTCCAACGCCATCTTATTTTCTCAATTCCGACAAACTGTTTGAATATTGAGTCCAAAATACGATTCACATTTTCGGTTTTGAAAAAAATGGGTTTTTCAAAACTGCTCTTAAATCATAATGATTTTGTAAAAACGTTCAATATACTTGAAATATGGTTGTCAAGAGCTTTCCAATGATATATTACACGCCATGTTCCGACAAAAAAAATGACAAAAAGCTTTTGAACTAAAGAAGACGATCTGTTAAACACAACTGAAAGCATCAGTTCAACCGCTTCGAAAACATAAGTACAAACACCTGAAACCGTTAGTTCAAAAAGGGTAACAGAATATTCTGTTACGCGTAACAGAATAGCCCAGATGTGTGTGTGTGTGTGTGTGTGTGTGTATATATATGATCAACATAATGAAGATAATCATGAAGACATGTTGAGATTGAAACCAAACCAAATGTGAAGACACAGCAAATGTAACACCATGGATAAAACACTTCAAACAGACGAATTTTGTGGTGGCCTTACCTACCGTATAGGAAGTATTAGACCCAGACACGGCGCACAATTATCGTGGCGCTCCGAAGTCAAATTCCACATTAGTGTATTCACACTTAGAATGTATGTCTTCATTGATTGAAGATATACTTTGCTTCGTGTGTTGCACATCTAAGTCATCAACATGCATAAGTGTTAGGATGTGTGCCTGATCACAGGACATTTGAGGATTCCAAGATATTTAGCTCACACCGTAACTTGCAAAATCTCTTCTCATCCAAGGGCTTGGTGAAGATATCTGCCAATTGCTCTTCAGTGTTGATGTGTATGATATCAATATCTTCCTTCACAACATGATCTCTGAGAAAGTGATGACGAATTTCAATGTGATTTGTCTTCGAGTGCTGAACTGGGTTGTTGGCAATCTTGATGGCGCTTTCGTTGTCGCAGTAAAGTGGCACTTGCTTCAGATGAATGCCATAGTCTTTGAGGGTTTGCTTCATCCACAAAAGCTGAGCGCAGCAAGATCCAGCAGCAATGTATTCAGATTCAGCAGTGGAGAGAGATACACAGTTCTGCTTCTTTGAAGACCAACATACAAGTGATCGTCCCAGAAAATGACATGTGCCTAATGTAGACTTGCGATCCACCTTGTCATCAGCATAATCAGCATCCGAAAATCCAACCAGATCAAACTCTGAGCCCTTTGGATACCATAATCCTAGAGTTGGGGTGTAAGCCAAATACCGAAGAATTCGCTTCACAGCTAAGTGATGTGATTCCTTTGGTACCGCTTGGAATCGAGCACACATGCAAACACTAAGCATAATATCTGGCCTAGATGCACATAGATAAAGTAAAGAACCAATCATGGAGTGGTATACCTTTTGATCGAACTCTTTACCATTGTCGTCGGGACCCATATGATGTTTGGCTGGCATTGGCGTCGTGAAGCCTTTGCAGTCTTGCATACCAAACTTCTTCAGGCAATCTTTGAGATACTTCTCTTGATATATAAAGATGTCGTTGCGTTGCTGACGTATTTGAAGACCAAGGAAGAACTTCAGCTCACCCATCATGAACATCTGATATTGCTCTTGCATCATATATCCAAACTCTTCACTTTATTTCTGATTGGTGCAGCCAAAGATGATGTCATCCACATATATTTGGCACACAAACAGTTCACCATCATATGTCTTCGTGAAGAGAGTGGGGTCAAGGGAACTAGATTTGAAGCCTTTGCTCTTCAGGAAGTCTTTGAGTGTGTCATACCAAGCCCAAGGGGCTTTTTTGAGGCCATACAGTGCCTTGTTGAGCTTGTATACCATGTCAGGATGTTTTGGATCTTCAAAGCCAGGTGGTTGTGCGACATACACTTCTTCTTCAATCTTGCCATTGAGAAAAGCGCTCTTGACATCCATTTGATACAGAAGTATGTTATGATGATTTGCATAGGCCAGCAGTATGCGTATGGCTTCAATTCTAGCCACAGGAGCAAATGTTTCATCGAAGTCAATCCCTTCAACTTGAGTGTATCCTTGAGCAACAAGACGAGCTTTGTTTCTGACAACTTGACCATGCTCATCTTGCTTGTTGTGATATATCCATTTGGTGCCTATTATATTGTGCTTCCGAGGATCAGGACGCTTAACCAGTTCCCATACATTATTCAGCTCAAACTGTTGAAGCTCTTCTTGCATAGCTTGAATCCATTCAGGTTCCATGAAGGCTTCTTCAACTTTCTTTGGTTCTGTTATTGAGACGAATGCGAAGTGCCCACAAAAATTTGCTAGCTGTGTTGCCCTTGACCGAGTGAGTGGACCTGGTGCATTGATGCTATCAATTATTCTCTCAATCTGCACTTCATTGGCAACACGAGGATGTACAGGGCGAAGATTTTGCTCTTGCTGATCATTGTCATTGTTAGAGGGATTGTCTTCAGGCTGAGCATTGTCTTCAGGTTGATCAGGTGCGGAGATGATAAGTTCTTCTTCAGGTTGAGCTTCAGAAGGTATGATTTCTCCAGTTCCCATAAGTTTGATTGATTCACTGGATGGAACTTCATCTAGCACATTTGGCAGGTGCTCTCTTTGTGAGCCGTTAGTTCATCGAACCGCACATCCACTGTTTCAACCACTTTATAATGAAAGAGATTGAAGACTCTGTAGGAGTGCGAATCCTTTCCATATCCAAGCATAAAACCCTCATGTGCTTTTGGTGCAAATTTTGAAGTGTGATGTGGATCCTTGATCCAGCACTTGGCGCCAAATACTCTGAAGTAACTGACATTTGGCTTCTTGCCAGTAAGGAGCTCATAGGATGTCTTGTTCAGAAGCTTGTGAAGATAAACACGGTTGATGTATGGCATGCAGTATCAATGGCTTCAGGCCAGAATTTTCTTGGAGTCTTGTATTCATCAAGCATCGTTCGGGCCATCTCAATGAGTGTTCTGTTCTTGCGTTCGACGACGCCATTCTGCTGTGGCGTGTACGGAGCTGAGAATTCATGTGTGATGCCCAAAGTATCAAGATATGTATCAAGGCCAGTGTTCTTGAATTCAGTGCCATTGTCACTTCTGATGTGCTTTATCTTGGCGCCATAGTTGTTCATTGCTCGATTGGCGAAGCGTCTGAAGACATCCTGCACTTCAGTCTTGTAGAGGATTATGTGCACCCAAGTATATCTAGAATAATCATCAACAATGACAAAGCCATAGAGACAAGCAGTAGTAGTAAGAGTTGAGTAATGAGTGGGACCTAAAAGATCCATGTGGAGCAGTTCGAAGGGTCGAGTCGTTGTCATGATTGTCTTCGAGGGATGCTTGGCCCTCGTCATCTTTCCTGCTTCACAGGCACCGCATAAGTGATCTTTCTTGAACTTGACGCCCTCGATGCCTATGACATGCTTCTTCTTTGCAAGGGTGTGGAGGTTCCTCATGCCAGCATGCCCTAGCCTCCGATGCCAGAGCCAGCATTCTGAAGCTTTTGCCAGAAGACATATGGCAAGCTGTGGTCCCGCTGAGAAATCTACCACGTATAAATCATCTTTCCTATACCCTTCAAACACTAGAGACTTGTCAGATTCCATTAGTACAAGGCAACGATATTTTCCAAACATCACAATCATGTTTAAATCGCAAAGCATTGAGATAGACATTAAGTTGAAACCAAGGGATTCAACAAGCATGACTTTATCCATGTGTTGATCCTTTGAGATTGCAACTCTACCTAGACCCAATACCTTACTTTTACCAGTGTCAGCAAATGTGATGTGACTTTTGTCGGATGGACGTAAGGTTGAGTCCATAAGAAGGCTTCTCTTGCCAGTCATGTGATTGGTACACCCACTATCAATAATCCATTCTGAAGCAGCTGGTGTCGTACCCTACAGTGCAGTTAGGGGGATAGGCTTCACGAAGAGAATTGTGAAGCAAAAACATTTGACGAACCAGTGGGTTATGAAAGCTTAGATCGAGATTTGGACTGATAGGGCAATTGCAAGCGATTCAGGAACAAAGTACATAATAAGACCATTTGGGCATTTGATCTTGCGCCCTACAAGATGTTTAAGGTCCCCAGCAATAGCGTCAGACGATTTTGGTTTTCTGCTGGAGACCTTTCCCTGCAAAAGAGAGTTAAGCTTTCTTAGCCACCCACATCTTCAAGGGTGGCTTCGAAGCAATAAGTCTAAGTGCAGCATCTGAGAACTTTGGCTTTGGAGCCCTAGCAAAAAGTCTTGCAGGTGGACAATAGTACTCATAAGAATAAGCAGAATAGTTCTTGGTCTTATGAACATGGCGGTTTGATGAACCGCGCTCATATTCATAGGCCTGAGTATGGCTTCCCTGCAAAACATTTGCGTTAGTGCGACTCCGGTGAGTCCTCTGTCTGTATGAAGCCTTTGGACCGTATGAAGCCCGTGGTCTGGGGTTTGTCTTCTTCACCTGTGGTGTCATGATGACATTCACAGGAAGATTCTCCAAACACCTTTTCGGCACCCAGATCTTCTTCATAGGCGGTCCATTCCTGCAGTTAGTACCAATATACCTGGCAAACACTTCACCATTCTGATTCTTAAACAGTTTATAGTTTGCATCAAAGGATTCATCAATAACAATGGGGTTAGCACAAGTGAAGCCAGATAGAGTGGATGGATCTGCTGAAGGTTCCTTTGCAGCAACCCATGTGGTTTTGGGGTACTTCTCAGGTTTCCAGTAAGAGCCATCAGCATTCATTTTCCTTACGAACCAACACCCTCTTTCCTAGGGTTTCGGTTCAGGATCTGCCTTTTGAGGACATCACATAGTGTCTGATGCCCTTTGAGACTTTTGTACATCCCTGTTTCAAGCAGTGTCTTCAACCTAGCATTCTCATCAGCAATAGCAGTGGTATCCTCAGCAGAGGGGTTAGTTTCCACATCAACAGTTGAAGATATTGCAACAGTAGCAGCAGTAGAGCATTCAGCAACAGAAGTAGCGTTATCACGCTCAATGCATTTAAGACATGGTGGTTCAAATCCTTCCTGAGCTGAACTGATCTATTTGGCGCGAAGTGACTCGTTTTCCTTTTGAAGATCTTCATGAGCCGCTCTCAATTTCTCAAGATCTTGCTTCCATTGAAGATAATCATAGGAAAGCCTTTCATGACCTGTTGAGAGCGTTTCATGATGACTTTCAAGTTCCTCAAACTTAACGTGAAGATTTTTTATGTCTTCAATTAAGGACTGAGATCGAGTCATTTCAGCGTCTAACAGATCATCGCTTTTGTCTAACAGTTTTTGAATGTGTTCCATGGTTCTCTGTTGTTCAGTTGCAATTTTAGCAAGTGTTTTGTAGCTGGGTTTGGAACCACAATCAGAGTCATCGTCACTAGATGTTTGATAGTGAGTAGTGCGTGTGTTTACCTTGGCACCACGTGCCATGAGGCAGTAGGAAGGAGCGGATAGTCCTTGTCATTTGCATCGGTGTCGGTGATGAAGTCATTGTCTTCAGTGTTGAAGATGGACTTGGCAACGTATGATGTAGCCAGACTCGCAATGCCAGAATCGGACTCCTCCTCAGACTCCACCTCCGCCTCCTCAGAAGCGGACTCCTCCTCAGAATCCATTTCCTTGCCAACAAATGCACGTGCCTTGCCAGATGAGCTCTTCTTGTGTGATGAAGACTTGAGGAGACTTGGAAGAAGACTTTGAGTATTTCTTCTTCTTCTTGTCGTCAGAGTCATACTCCTTGCTCTTCTTCTTCTTCTTCTTGTTCTCATTGTCCCACTGTGGACACTCAGAGATGTAGTGGCCAGGTTTCTTGCACTTGTGACATGTTCTCTTCTTGTAGTCATGAGCAGAAGCTTCATCATTCCTTGAGCTTGATCGTGAAGACTTTCTGAAGCCTTTCTTCTTGGTGAATTTTTGGAACTTCTTCACAAGCATAGCAAGCTCCTTTCCAATGTCTTCAGGATCATCAGAACTGCTGTCAGATTCTTCTTCAGATGAGGAGACAGCTTTTGCCTTCAAGGCACGAGTTCGCCCATAGTTGGGACCGTAGATGTCTCTTTTCTCAGAAAGCTGAAACTCGTGTGTGTTGAGCCTCTCAAGTATGTCAGACGGATCGAGTGTCTTGAAATCAGGACGTTCTTGAATCATCTGGGCTAGGGTGTCAAACGAACTGTCAAGTGATCTCAGGAGTGTCTTGACGACTTCATGCTTGGTGATCTCAGTAGCGCCGAGGGCTTGAAGCTCATTTGTGATGTCAGTGAGTCGATCAAACATGAGCTGGACATTCTCATTGTCATTTCTCTTGAAGCGGTTGAAGAGGTTGCGAAGGACACTGATTCTCTGATCTCTCTGGGTTGAGACGCCTTCGTTGACCTTGGAGAGCCAGTCCCAGACTAGCTTAGATGTTTCCAAAGCACTCACACGGCCATACTGTCCTTTGGTCAGATGACCACAGATGATATTCTTGGCAGTAGAGTCCAGTTGAACGAACTTCTTGACATCAGCAGCAGTGACACCTTCTCCAGCCTTGGGAACGCCGTTCTTGACGACATACCATAGGTCGACATCAATGGCTTCAAGATGCATGCGCATCTTATTCTTCCAGTAGGGATATTCAGTTCCATCGAAGACGGGGCACGCAGCGGAGACTTTAATTATCCCTGCAGTCGACATAGCTAAAACTCCAGGTGGTTAAACCGAATCACACAGAACAAGGGAGTACCTTGCTCTGATACCAATTGAAAGTGCGTTATATCGACTAGAGGGGGGGTGAATAGGCGATTTTTATGAAAGTCTTCAAAACATGGAAGTTTCGAAGACAAACGATAGAAATAAACCTATTACCATGCAGCGGAAGGTAGACTACACTAGGCAAACCATAGTCAAGTATTCAATGAAGTGAAAGCACAATGACTATAGCAGCTAGGTAGTAAGGATCAGGTAGGAAGATATTATGAAGCCAAACAGAACACGCAGTCACTCAGTGAAGACAAAAGATAGTGCAATCATACAATGACTTCACAAGGACCAACAGTAAGTAAAGGGAAGGGAAGGATGAAACCAGTGACTCGTTGAAGACAATGATTTGTTGGACCAGTTCCAGTTGCTGTGACAACTGTATGTCTGGTTAGGGCGGCTAGGTATTTAAACCTGAGGACACACAGTCCCGGACACCCAGTCCTGAACACGCAGCTCAGGACACCCAGTCCTCACCGTATTCCCCTTGAGCTAAGGTCACACAGACCTCGCCCAATCACTCTGGTAAGTCTTCAAGGTAGACTCCCAAACGTTCACAGACTTCGTTCACCGGCGATCCACAATGACTCTTGGATGCTCAGAACGCGACGCCTAACCGGCTGGAGGATTCACAGTCCTCAAGTGTAATAAGTCTTCAGATCACACAGACAAGAAGACTTAAGTGATGCCTAACACTCTTTGGCTCTGGGTGGTTAGGGCTTTATCCTCGCAAGGAATTCTCTCTCAAAGGCTTCGAGGTGGGTTGCTCTCAAACGACAAAAGCCGTACTTTAACTCTGAGCAGCCAACCGTTTATGGTTGTAGGGGGTGGGCTATTTATAGCCACTAGGCAACCTGACCTGATTTGTCCGAAATGACCCTGGGTCACTAAGGAACTGACACGTGTTCCAACGGTCAGATTTCAAACACACACGGCAACTTTACTTGGGCTACAAGCAAAGCTGACTTGTCCGACTCTGGACAAGATTCGCTCTCATAGTCTTCACTCGAAGACATAGGTTTTGGTTAAGCATCACTTCAGTCATTCTGACTGGTTCTCTTGGACCCCACTTAACAGTACGGTGGTTCCTATGACTCAATAAAGAAGAAAAAGAACTACGAAAGATCTAAGTCTTCGAGCTCCATAGGCTTCATGCGATGTCTTCTCTTGTCATAGTCTTCAATGTGAATATCTTCACATACCACCTTTGACATCAATGTCTTCATACATTTTTAGGGGTCATCTCTGGTAGGAAAACCGAATCAATGAGGGACTTCTACCTGTGTTATCCTGCAATTCTCACAAACACATTAGTCCCTCAACTAGGTTTGTCGTCAATACTCCAAAACCAACTAGGGGTGGCACTAGATGCACTTACAATCTCCCCCTTTTTGGTGATTGATGACAAACTAGTTGAAGTTTTCAACGGGGAATATAATATGTGAAATTGTAAAGGATAAGGAATTGTCTTCATAAGTTGCAAGGGCTCCCCCTGAAGATGTGCATATAAGTAATTTGCTTTTGGAATGCAAATGCACATGGCAGGTTGTACTTGTGGAGATCCTCTTCAACTTATGATGACAATTCATTATGCATGTGAAGGTATGTGAAGATAATGACATGCATAATGGAAAATGGACATCTGCAAAATGATCTAAGTGCGGAATTTATCGTCGCACATGCGGAATTTATCATCGCATCACAAAGTAGCAAATAAGTAGCAGACGACCATCGAGTTTAAGTGTTACAACTCAAAGAACCAAATGTATCAAAACGAGAGTTGTAAACACTAGGCAAAATATAAAGCAACCGCCCATATGGACCCGCTTGAAGACTATCAAACTCATATGCTTCTCCCCCTTTTGTCAGTAAGGACCAAAAAGGTTTGAAGACATAGAGCATCTACTCGTTCCCATGAAGAGTAGGTGAAGCAGCAGGGTCGTCGGTGGTGTTCGGCGGTGCAGAAGAACTTGGAGCAGTGTCGAAGCATGCTGAAGGAGGGGCGGTGAAGTAGCATCGTCTTCGTCCTCGATCACTCTGGCATTCACAGTTGCCGCAGAGGAAGAGAACTCAGAGTCTTCAAGAGATGGAGTTCGTCGCAGCACTGCCCTTCGAGGAGGTGTGGAGTCAAACTTGAAGCATTCAGAGAAGCCATCCTCTTGAAGATCATCTTCAGAGCACATAAGCGTCAGCCCTTTCCATGTGCGTCGAGAGGTTTCATGGGCAACAAAGGCATTCTTGGTGGCAAGATTGCGAATGCGGTTGACATCCACCAAGAGGCTTTGCATTTGGCGCTTCAGCCAGTCATGATGCCTATCCTGTTTCTGATGAAGAGCCACCAGAAGCTCTCGGTCATTGAGAACACGAGATCGCTTCTTGGGTCGTTGGGCAATAGTGCTTTCGGTGGCTTCAGTAAGGGCACGATGAGGTGCACGTGTAGTTCCAGCCAGAGGATAAACATGAGTGACTGCTTCAACTCCTTCAATGTTCTGAGAGAAACTTTGATGCTCCGCATTCTGAAGACTAAGAGGCTCCTTGGCAGGCTCAGGATAAATGGCTTCAACGGACATATCCACATCAGGCAGAAAGATCTGATGATTGCGAGCAGATGGCTGATATGAGATAGCGGAGTGGAGTTTAATCAGCCGCATTATCCATGGAGCGTAGAACTTCAAGCCAAAAAGATCAGAGCCTGATGCAGCAAGTTGGCGGATGAAGAAGTCTTGTGCATTGAAGCATTTGCCATGAAGAATATAGAAGACCAAAGTCTTCATTGCACCTTCCAGCTTGGCATGTGGAGAATGTCCTTTGATGGGCCAGAGAGTTCCCCTTATGATGTGATAGATAGTCCTTGGCAGATACTCAAGGTCTTCAACAAAGAACTCCTTAGGATATGCAGCATCTTGTGGCAAGGGCTTCATCATACTGAGCATCTGACTTATGTTCGGTTCAGGCTTCTGAAAAATGTTCTCCATAGCTTCACTGTGAAGTTGACAGCCAGGTTCATAGAGATCTCCAGGAGTGGGCAAACCAGTGAGCTCAATGATATCAAAGGCTTTGGCTTCGTGATGAACATTTCCTGTCATCCACTCCAGGACCCAAGTCTTCGGATCTCTGTTGTAGCCACGTATGTGAAGTGTGGCATAAAATTGGAGCAGCAACTCTTCGTTCCAGTGCTCTTGCTCGGTGACAAAAGGCAACAGTCCAACCTCTTTGAAGCAATCCAGACCTTCTTCCAGACAGGGCAGACCAGCTATTGCTTCGGTGTCAAGACGCTTATGTGGAAAGATGCGACCTTGATTGTACAGAATGCAGGAGTAATAGCTTCGTTGTGGATAGCTCCAGAACCGATCAAAAGATATTCGTTCCCTTGAGTAGGGGTTCTTGGAGCTGTTGAAGAAAGTGTTTTCTGCTTTGAAGCCGTTGACATTGAAGGATCCAGGTGCTGATGCAGGACCTGGAAACCTGGGAAACCTTGGAATTGGCTTCTGTACCTAAGGCCTGTGCTCAACATGATATTCAAACTGAGGACCAGCAGCAGGCGCAGGAACAGGAGCAGTAGCATCATTTGCTTCACCGACTTCTGCCTCATTGGTTGGTGCAGGCTCCACATTTGCTTCAGCCATGATAACGTCATTGGCTTCAATTGTTTTGGTGGTGTCAGCCTCAAGATTCTCAACCTCCACTTGATGAGCTAGAGGGTCGGTCACAGACACGTTCTCCTCGAGAACAACTTCTTGGTGAGACGGGGGTGTAGCAACTCTTGGGGTTTCTTCTTCATCAGCTGATGCAGCCGGAACATCTTCAGCAGCTTTAGCTTTAGATTCAGAGACTGGAGGCCTTGGTCCTTTGCGAAGCCTGCGTAACACTGGCGACGCTTTTGGAGAAGGAGTTGGCTGGGCCTCAAGGTCATCTTCTTCTTGTTCTTGTGGGTGATCAGCCCATGATGCATCCTGAGCAATTGGCGTCAGAGGACGACCAATGCTGATGAGTTCGCTGTGCGTAAGCACAAGCGATGATACCTGTTGGTGCTTGATCTGAGGAAGAACTGCATCATCTTCAGCATGGTCATGGTGACCAATGTCTTCAGCAGTAGTGGGATGAGCTGCTGGAAAGTCTTTAGCTTCATGAGCCTCTGTCTAAGCAGGCTCATGGATAGTCAGTTGGCGCTCTTGATGTTCAGCGGCAGGGCGAACCATGGAGATGGGTTCAACAATTAAGGGCTCTGTGGGAGTAGCCCGTTCCTTCTTGGTCTTCCGCTTCTTCTTGGAGGGAGCAGCATCAGAGGATTCAGAATGTTTCCTCTTTCTGGCTTCAGCCTCAATAGTCCTTGTCTTCTTCAGTTCTAAAGCGGTAGACCTGGCTTTTGGCTTCGAGCCAGTCATGCTGGTTGGGAAGATAATGGGATGTGCTTCCTGCCTTGGTGCGTCAGGTTCGTCCATAGCAGGCTTCTTCTTCTGCTTTGCAGCCATCCTGGGGTCGATGCCAGGACGACCAAGGGCCTTGCGCTTCTCAGCCTCATTGTAGGCTTGCACACTCTTGTCAGCCAGGACCTTCATGCGCTCACGAGAACCTTGAGCTTCTGCATGTTTCTTGAGAAAGGCTTCTTTGAGCTCGTGCAGCATAATCTTGAAGTTTTTCACCTCTTGCACGCTGAGCTTGGCCATATGCTTCTTGAACTAAGCTTTCTCAAAGTCAATCTTTTGCTTCAGTTCGACGATACGCTGAGCTAGAGCTAACTCTAAAGCAATGGCGCCATGGAAGGCGACACTGAGGCCAATTGGAAGTTGCAGATCTTCGAAGTTGAGGTTGGGCGTGTCAAACCACTCATCAATGAAGTTGTGGATGATTGCCATGTCAAAGAGAGGTAGATCATTGAAGATTTCTGCTTCTTCTTTGCTCTTGATCAGTTGCTCAAGAGCGTCATCTGGAAGATCTTCATCACTGGATAGATCAATGGCATCGTTGCGCAGAATAGCAGCAGCAGTCAGTTCTTGGCTGGTGTGTGGCAGAGGCAAATTGACTTTCTGGGGCTTGGAGATGCGTGACAGATCTTCAGACTACACACTGTCTTCAGGAGGTGCAGTAGCCAATGGCTTCGCCCGTGAGATTTTTGGTGCTGAGGCAGGCTTTGAAGCTTTAGGCTGCTTCAGTTTCTTTGGCTTCGGCGCTGCAGGCGCTTCATCTGATTCAGTGTCATCTGCAGGCTCATCCACGGCTGTCCCTTGAACCACGATATGAGTGATGAGACCTTCCAGGTTGTAGAAGGGCCCAACAAGATTGGGTTCAGCTTCGCGGGTGCCATCGGCACGAGGAGCAGAGGGACCAGGGTTGAAGTCTAGTCCCAAAGACTTCTTGTTCTGCTTTGCTGAATTCTGGGCAAACTGGAAGTTGCGCTTGAATAGATTGTCGTCTCGACACCATAGCAGTGACGATGGGTCAGCATCCGCAGGCTGTGGTCCACGGACCATGCAGGGATAGAAGCTTTGTTCAATGGCTTCATCTCTGGACCTGGGTTGAAGATTTTTGTATAGGATGTCTCCCCAAGGTCGCTTGATGGCATTTTTCTCAGCATATTCCTTTGTCACAAATCTATACTTGAACCACTGTTCTGCCCTATATCGTCGAATCCATTGGATTCGTGTCTTGCGCTGATTGTAATTCTCTTCAGGATCTGTCTTGTAAAGCTCTGAGAGGTCATCAGGCAAATCTGTTGATGTTCCCCCACGACGTCGTCTGCCACCCTTCCTTGCTGATTTCTCTGCAGCCATGAACTTCAAACTGAATGGCTTCAACATGTTCAAAGGCTTTAAAGGCTTTCGCTTGCTGGACAAACAGGAACTGGCTTCGGGAGAATTTATATGATACTGTAAGAATTCTGCAAATGAATGCAGACTATGAGAACCAAGGGATTCTCCCACGGACATGTACCTGTGACAGCATTAAGGTGCGAGGGAAGGGGAAGAGGTCATATGCATTGTCAGAAGATTTTGAAGATAAATCAGTTTAGAAGACATTGACCTCATCATGCGAAGACATTCACTCATAGATAAGGAGTTGGTTCCAGATTTGTACGAATCCATGGATCAGTACAAGTGAGGAATCTAACGACTTTGTGAAGCATAAGTGAACATACTAGGCATAATATGAGATGCAGTATGAAGTGGATCCAACATGTGTGAACAAAAACCACTTGTGGTAGAAAGTGACGAATCTGTAGGATCAAAGGGGTCGTAAAAAGGAGGTTTTTATTTACCACACAAGGAACTACTAGACGGAGTGGAAGAGGAGGCCGAGCAGTTCGATCGTCCGTGCCCTAACTTGGCGACGGAGGACACCTACGGCGATGGCTGAGAGGACGATGTCCGCGGTCGGCGTGAAGACGGTGTCAGAGAGGTTGCGGCAGCTAAGCGCTTCGTCGCCGGCGTCATCGAGGGCTAGCGGTGGCGCTAGGGTTCGTGCGAGAGTGAAAGAAGAGATAATGACTGTGGTGTGGCATGTATTTATAGGGACAGGGGCGGCTCAGTTTTATTACACAGGTGCCCCTGGCGATTCACATCTGAGGAACACGTGGCCATCATGCAGCATATCAGAGGTTGTTCCACGTCCCACGCACGCCTGGATTGTCGGGTGGTCGTTCCCACTTCTCCGGGTTTCACGTGAAGGAATTAGCATTGAAAGCGAACTTAATGTTTGTCTCTGTATCTTCTGCTGACAAGGACGCAGAGAAGACATTTGACAGTTTCAAAAGAATGCATACGATTTGGAGAGATAGAGTTTGAGATAGAAAGCATAGAGAGGTTAGGGTCCGATCACATTCACTTAGTTCAAAAGATTCAACAAGAAGACATAGCTATAAGTGAATGTTGTAGAGGACTGAACACTAGTATATATATATATAATCAACATAGCGAAGATAATCATGAAGACATGTTGAGATTGAAACCAAACCAAATGTGAAGACACAGCAAATGTAACACCATGGATAAAACACTTCAAACAGATGAATTTTGTGGTGGCGTTACCTACCGTATAGGAAGTATTAGACCCAGACACGGCGCACAATTATCGTGGCGCTCCGAAGTCAAATTCCACATTAGTGTATTCACACTTAGAATGTATGTCTTCATTGATTGAAGATATACTTTGCTTCATGTGTTGCACATCTAAGTCATCAACATGCATAAGTGTTAGGATGTGTGCCTGATCACAGGACATTTGAGGATTCCAAGATATTTAGCTCACACCGTAACTTGCAAAATCTCTTCTCATCCAAGGGCTTGGTGAAGATATCTGCCAATTGCTCTTCAGTGTTGATGTGTATGATATCAATATCTTCCTTCACAACATGATCTCTGAGAAAGTGATGACGAATTTCAATGTGCTTTGTCTTTGAGTGCTGAACTGGGTTGTTGGCAATCTTGATGGCGCTTTCGTTGTCGCAGTAGAGTGGCACTTGCTTCAGATGAATGCCATAGTCTTTGAGTGTTTGCTTCATCCACAGAAGCTAAGGGCAGCAAGATCCAGCAGCAATGTATTCAGATTCAGCAGTGGAGAGAGATACACAGTTCTGCTTCTTTGAAGACCAACATACAAGTGATCATCCCAGAAAATGGCGTGTGCCTGATGTAGACTTGCGATCAACCTTGTCACCAGCATAATCAACATCCGAGAATCCAACTAGATCAAACTCTGAGCCCTTTGGATACCATAATCCTAGAGTTGGGGTGTAAGCCAAATATCGAAGAATTCACTTCACAGCTAAGTGATGCGATTCCTTTGGTGCCGCTTGGAATCGAGCACACATGCAAACACTAAGCATAATATCTGGCCTAGATGCACATATATAAAGTAAAGAACCAATCATGGAGCGGTATACCTTTTGATTGAACTCTTTACCATTGTCGTCGGGACCGAGATGATGTTTGGCTGGCATTGGCGTCGTGAAGCCTTTGCAGTCTTGCATACCGAACTTCTTCAGGCAATCTTTGAGATACCTCTCTTGAGATATAAAGATGTCATTGTGTTGTTGTCATATTTGAAGACCAAGGAAGAACTTCAGCTCTCCCATCATGGACATCTGGTATTGCTCTTGCATCATATATCCAAATTCTTCACTGTATTTTTGATTGGTGCAGCCGAAGATAATGTCATCCACATATATTTGGCACACAAACAGTTCACCATCATATGTCTTCATGAAGAGAGTGGGGTTGAGGGAACCAGGTGTGAAGCCTTTCCTCCTCAGGAAGTATTTGAGTGTGTCATACCAAGCCCGAGGGGCTTGTTTGAGGCCATACAGTGCCTTGTTGAGCTTGTATACCATGTCAGGATGTTTTGGATCTTCAAAGCCAGGAGGTTGTGCCACATACACTTCTTCTACAATCTTGCCATTGAGAAAAGCGCTCTTCACATCCATTTGATATAGAAGTATGTTATGATGATTTGCATAGGCCAGTAGTATGCGTATGGTTTCAAGTCAAGCCACAGGAGCAAATGTTTCATTGAAGTCAATCCCTTCAACTTGAGTATATCCTTGAGCAACGAGACGAGCTTTGTTTCTGACAACTTGACCATGCTCATCTTGCTTGTTGCGGTATATCCATTTGGTGCCTATTATATTGTGCTTCCGAGGATCAGGACGCTTAACCAGTTCCCATACATTATTCAGCTCAAATTGTTGAAGCTCTTCTTGCATAGCTTGAATCCATTCAGGTTCCATGAAGGCTTCTTCAACTTTCTTGGGTTCTATTATTGAGACGAATGCGAAGCGCCCACAGAAATTTGCTAGTTGTGTTGCCCTTGAACGAGTGAGCGGACCGGGTGCATTGATGCTATCAATTATTCTCTCAATCTCCACTTCATTGGCAACACGAGGATGTACAGGGCGAAGATTTTGTTCTTGCTGATCATTGTCATTGTTAGAAGGATTGTCTTCAGGCTGAGCATTGTCTTCAGGTTGATCAGGTGCGGAGATGATAAGTTCCTCTTCGGGTTGAGCTTCAGAGGGTATGATTTCTCCAGTTCCCATAAGTTTGATTGATTCACTGGATGGAACTTCATCTAGCACATTTGTCAGGTGCTCTCTTTGTGAACCGTTAGTCTCATCGAACCGCACATCCACTGTTTCAACCACTTTATAATGAAATAGATTGAAGACTCTGTAGGAGTGCGAATCCTTTCCATATCCAAGCATAAAACCCTCATGTGCTTTTGGTGCAAATTTTTGAAGTGTGATGTGGATCCTTGATCCAGCACCTGGCGCCAAATACTCTGAATTAACTGACATTTGGCTTCTTGCCAGTAAGGAGCTCATAAGATGTCTTGTTCAAAAGCTTGTGAAGATAAACACGGTTGATTGTATGGCATGCAGTATCAATGGCTTCAGGCCAGAATTTTCTTGGAGTCTTGTATTCATCAAGCATCGTTCGGGCCATCTCAATGAGTGTTCTGTTCTTGCGTTCGACGATGCCATTCTGCTGTGGCGTGTACGGAGCTGAGAATTCATGTGTGATGCCCAAAGTATCAAGATATGTATCAAGGCCAGTGTTCTTGAATTCAGTGCCGTTGTCACTTCTGATGTGCTTTATCTTGGCGCCATAGTTGTTCATTGCTCGATTGGCGAAGCGTCTGAAGACATCCTGCACTTCAGTCTTGTAGAGGATTATGTGCACCCAAGTATATCTAGAATAATCATCAACAATGACAAAGCCATAGAGACAAGCATTAGTAGTAAGAGTTGAGTAATGAGTGGGACCGAAAAGATCCATGTGGAGCAGTTCGAAGGGTCGAGTTGTTGTCATGATTGTCTTCGACGGATGCTTGGCCCTCGTCATCTTTCCTGCTTCACAGGCACCGCATAAGTGATCTTTCTTGAACTTGACGCCCTCGATGCCTATGACATGCTTCTTCTTTGCAAGGGTGTGGAGGTTCCTCATGCCAGCATGCCCTAGCCTCCGATGCCAGAGCCAGCATTCTGAAGCGAAATCTACCACGTACAAATCATCTTTCCTATACCCTTCAAACACTAGAGACTTCTCACATTCCATTAGAACAAGGCAACAATATTTTCCAAACATCACGATCATGTTTAAATCGCAAAGCATTGAGATAGACATTAAGTTGAAACCAAGGGATTCAACAAGCATGACTTTATCCATGTGTTGATCCTTTGAGATTGCAACTCTACCTAGACCCAATACCTTACTTTTACCAGTGTTAGCAAATGTGATGTGACTCTTGTCGGATGGACGTAAGGTTGAGTCCATAAGAAGGCTTCTCTTGCCAGTCATGTGATTGATACACCCACTATCAATAATCCATTCTGAAGCTGCTGGTGTCATACCCTACAGTGCAGTTAGGGGGATAGGCTTCACGAAGAGAATTATGAAGCAAAAACATTTGACGAACCAGTGGGTTATGAAAGCTTAGATCGATATTTGTACTGATAGGGCGAGTAGCAAGCGATTCAGGAACAAAGTACATAATAAGACCATTTGGGCATTTGATCTTGCGCCCTACAAGATGTTTAAGGTCCCCAGCAATAGTGTCAGACGATTTTGGTTTTCTGCTGGAGACCCTTCCCTGCAAAAGAGAGTTATGCTTTCTTAGCCACCCACATCTTCAAGGGTGGCTTAGAAGCAATAAGTCTAAGTGCAGCATCTTAGAACTTTGGCTTTGGAGCCCTAGCAAAATGTCTTGCAGGAGGAAAATAGTACTCATAAGAATAAGCAGAATAGTTCTTGGTCTTATGAACATGGCGGTTTGATGCACCGCGCTCATATTCATAGGCCTGAGTATGGCTTCCTTGCAAAACATTTGCGTCAGTGCGACTCAGGTGAGTCCTCTGTCTGTATGAAGTCCTTGGACCGTATGAAGCCTGTGGTGTGGGGTTTATCTTCTTCACCTGTGGTGTCATGATGACATTCACAGGAAGATTCTCCAAACACCTTTTCGGCACCCAGATCTTCTTCATAGGCGGTCCATTCCTGCATTTAGTACCAATATACCTGGCAAACACTTCACCATTCTGATTCTTAAATAGTTTATAGTTTGCATCAAAGGATTCATCAATAACGATGGGATTAGCACAAGTGAAGCCAGATAGGGTGGATGGATCCGCTGAGGGTTCCTTTGCAGCAACCCATGTGGTTTTGGGGTACTGCTCAGGTTTCCAGTAAGAGCCATCAACATTCATTTTCCTTTCGAACCCAACACCCTCTTTCCTAGGGTTTCGGTTCAGGATCTGCCTTTTGAGGACATCACATAGTGTCTGATGCCCTTTGAGACTTTTGTACATCCCTGTTTCAAGCAGTGTCTTCAACCTAGCATTCTCATCAGCAATAGCAGTGGTATCCTCAGCAGAGGGGTTAGTTACCACATCAACAGTTGAAGATATTGCAATAGTAGCAGCAGTAGAACATTCAGCAACAAAGGTAGTGTTATCATGCTCAATGCATTTAAGACATGGTGGTTCAAATCCTTCCTGAGCGGAACTGATCTGTTTGGCGCCAAGTGACACGTTTTCCTTTTGAAGATCTTCATGAGCTGCTCTCAATTTCTCAAGATCTTGCTTCCTTTGAAGATAATCATAGGAAAGCCTTTCATGAGTTGTTGTGAGCGTTTCATGACGACTTTCAAGTTCCTCATACTTAACATGAAGATTTTTTATGTCTTCAATTAAGGACTGAGATCGAGTCATTTCAGCGTCTAACAGATCATCGCTTTTGTCTAATAGTTTTTGAATATGTTCCATAGCTTTATGTTGTTCAGTTGCAATTTTAGCAAGTGTTTTGTAACTGGGTTTGGAATCACAATCAGAGTCATCTTCACTAGATGTTTGATAGGGAGTAGTGTGTGTGTTTACCTTGGCACCACATGCCATGAAGCAGTAGGTAGGAGCAGAGTAGTCCTTGTCATTTGCATCGGTGTCGGTGATGAAGTCGTTGTCTTCAGTGTTGAAGATGGACTTGGCAACGTATGTTGTAGCCAGACGCGCAACGCCAGAATTGGACTCCTCCTCAGACTCCACCTCCGCCTCCTCAGAAGCAGACTCCTCCTCTGAATCCATTTCATTGCCAACAAACACACGTGCCTTGCCAGATGAGCTCTTCTTGTGTGATGAAGACTTGGAGGAAGACTTGGAAGAAGACTTTGAGTATTTCTTCATCTTCTTGTCGTCAGAGTCATACTCCTTGCTCTTCTTCTTCTTCTTCTTGTTCTCATTGTCCCACTGCGGACACTCAGAGATGTAGTGGCCAGGTTTCTTGCACTTGTGGCATGATCTTTTCTTGTAGTCATAAGCAGAAGCTTCATCATTCCTTGAGCTTGATCATGAAGACTTTCGGAAGCCTTTCTTCTTGGTGAATTTTTGGAACTTCTTCACAAGCATAGCAAGCTCCTTTCCAATGTCTTCAGGATCATCAGAACTGCTGTCAGATTCTTCTTCAGATGTGGAGACAGCTTTTGCCTTCAAGGCACGAGTTCGCCCATAGTTGGGACCATAGATGTCTCTTTTCTCAGAAAGCTAAAACTCGTGTGTGTTGAGCCTCTCAAGTATGTCAGACGGATCGAGTGTCTTGAAGTCAGGACGTTCTTGAATCATCAGGGCTAGGGTGTCAAACGAGCTGTCAAGTGATCTCAGGAGTGTCTTGACGACTTCATGCTTGGTGATCTCAGTGGCGCCGAGGGCTTGAAGCTCATTTGTGATGTCAGTGAGTCGATCAAACATGAGCTGGACATTCTCATTGTCATTTCTCTTGAAGCGGTTGAAGAGGTTGCGAAGGACACTGATTCTCTGATCTCTCTAGGTTGAGACGCCTTCATTGACCTTGGAGAGCCAGTCCCAGACTAGCTTAGATGTTTCCAAAGCACTTACACGGCCATACTGTCCTTTGGTTAGATAACCACAGATGATGTTCTTGGCAGTGGAGTCCAGTTGAACGAACTTCTTGACATCAGCAGCGGTGACACCTTCACCAGCCTTGGGAACGCCATTCTTGACGACATACCGTAGGTCGACATCAATGGCTTCAAGATGCATGCGCATCTTATTCTTCCAGTAGGGATATTCAGTTCCATCGAAGATGGGGCACGCAGCGGAGACTTTAATTATCCCTGCAGTCGACATAGCTAAAACTCTAGGTGGTTAAAATGAATCACACATAACAAGGGAGTACCTTGCTTTGATACCAATTGAAAGTGTGTTATATCGACTAGAGGGGGGGTGAATAGGCGATTTTTATGAAAGTCTTCAAAATGTGGAAGTTTTGAAGACAAACGATAGAAATAGACCTATTACCATGCAGCGGAAGGTAGACTACACTAGGCAAACTATAGTCAAGTATTCAATGAAGTGAAAGCACAATGACCTATAGCAGCTAGGTAGTTAGGATCAGGTAGGAAGATATTATGAAGCCAAACAGAATACGCAGTCACTCAGTGAAGACAAAACATAGTGCAATCATACAATGACTTCACAAGGACCAACAGTAAGTAAAGGAAAGGGAAGGATGAAACCAGTGGCTCGTTGAAGACAATGATTTGTTAGACCAGTTCCAGTTGTTGTGATAACTGTACGTCTGGTTAGGGCGGCTAGGTATTTAAACCTAAGGACACACAGTCCCGGACACCCAGTCCTGAACACGCAACTCAGGACACCCAGTCCTCACCGTATTCCCCTTGAGCTAAGGTCACACAGACCTCGCCCAATCACTCTAGTAAGTCTTCAAGGTAGACTCCCAAACCTTCAAAGACTTCGTTCACCGGCGATCTACAATGACTCTTGGATGCTCAGAACGCGACGCCTAACCGGCTGGAGGATTCACAGTCCTCAAGTGTAATAAGTCTTCAGATCACATAGACAGGAAGACCTAAGTGATGCCTAACACTCTTTGGCTCTGGGTGGTTAGGGCTTTATCCTCGCAAGGAATTCTCTCTCAAAGGCTTCGAGGTGGGTTGCTCTCAAACGACAAAAGCCGTACTTTAACTCTGAGCAGCCAACCGTTTATGGTTGTAGGGGTGGGCTATTTATAGCCACTAGGCAACCCGACCTGATTTCTCCGAAATGACCCTGGGTCACTAAGGAACTGACACGTGTTCCAACGGTCAGATTTCAAACACACACCTCAACTTTACTTGGGCTACAAGCAAAGCTGACTTGTCCGACTCTGGACAAGATTCGCTCTCATAGTCTTCACTCGAAGACATAGGTTTTGGTTAAGCATCACTTCAGTCATTCTGACTGGTTCTCTTGGACCCCACTTAACAGTACGGTGGTTCCTATGACTCAATAAAGAAGAAAAAGAACTACGAAACATCTAAGTCTTCGAGCTCCATAGGCTTCATGCGATGTCTTCTCTTGTCATAGTCTTCAATGTGAGTATCTTCACATACCACCTTTGACATCAATGTCTTCATACATTTTTAGGGGTCATCTCTGGTAGGAAAACCGAATCAATGAGGGACTTTTACCTGTGTTATCCTGCAATTCTCACAAACACATTAGTCCCTCAACTAGGTTTGTCGTCAATACTCCAAAACCAACTAGGGGTGGCACTAGATGCACTTACAGGGGTGAATAGGCGATTTTTATGAAAGTCTTCAAAACATGGAAGTTTCGAAGACAAACGATAGAAATAGACCTATTACCATGCAGCGGAAGGTAGACTACACTAGGAAAACCATAGTCAAGTATTCAATGAAGTGAAAGCACAATGACCTATAGCAGCTAGGTAGTTAGGATCAGGTAGGAAGATATTATGAAGCCAAACAGAATACACAGTCACTCAGTGAAGACAAAAGATAGTGCAATCATACAATGACTTCACAAGGACCAATAGTAAGTAAAGGGAAGGGAAGGATGAAACCAGTGACTCGTTGAAGACAATGATTTGTTAGACCAGTTCCAGTTGCTGTGACAACTGTACGTCTGGTTAGGGCGGCTATGTATTTAAACCTGAGGACACACAGTCCCGGACACCCAGTCCTGAACACGCAGCTCAGGACACCCAGTCCTGAACACGCAGCTCAGGACACCCAGTCCTCACCGTATTCCCCTTGAGCTAAGGTCACACAGACCTCGCCCAATCACTCTGGTAAGTCTTCAAGGTAGACTCCCAAACCTTCACAGACTTCATTCACCGGCGATCCACAATGACTCTTGGATGCTCAGAACGTGACGCCTAACCGGCTGGAGGATTCACAGTCCTCAAGTGTAATAAGTCTTCATATCATGCAGACAGGAAGACTTAAGTGATGCCTAACACTCTTTGGCTCTGGGTGGTTAGGGCTTTATCCTCGCAAGGAATTCTCTCTCAAAGGCTTCGAGGTGGGTTGCTCTCAAACGACAAAAGCCGTACTTTAACTCTAAGCAGCCAACCGTTTATGGTTGTAGGGGGTGGGCTATTTATAGCCACTAGGCAACCCGACCTGATTTGTCCGAAATGACCCTGGGTCACTAAGGAACTGAAACGTGTTCCAACGGTCATATTTCAAACACACACGGCAACTTTACTTGGGCTACAAGCAAAGCTGACTTGTCCAACTCTGAACAAGATTCGCTCGCATAGTCTTCACTTGAAGACATAGGATTTTGGTTAAGCATCACTATAGTCATTCTGACTGGTTTTCTTGGACCCCACTTAACAGTACGGTGGTTCCTATGACTCAACAAAGAAGAAAAAGAACTACGAAAGATCTAAGTCTTCGCGCTCCATAGTCTTCATGCGATGTCTTCTCTTGTCATAGTCTTCAAGGTGAATGTCTTCACTTACCACCTTTGACTTCAATGTCTTCATACATTTTTAGTGGTCATCTCTGGTAGGAAAACCGAAACAATGGGGGACTTCTACCTGTGTTATCCTGCAATTCTCACAAACACATTAGTCCCTCAACTAGGTTTGTCGTCAATAATCCAAAACCAACTAGGGGTGGCACTAGATGCACTTACACTCATCATGGACAGGGGTGTCTTGCTGAGGGCGCTCGGCCCATGAGTCATCTTGTGCAATTGGCGTCAAGGGACGACCAATGCTGATGAGTTCACTGTTCGTAAGAACAGGCGATGATACCGACTTGGACTGGAAGGACTTCATCATCATGAACATTTTCTTCATGACCAATGCCTTCAGCTGTGATGGGGTCAATAGCTGGAACTTCTTCATCTTCAGGAGCCTCTGTGGAAGCAGGCCCGTGGATCACAAGGCGACATTCTTGGTTGGTGGAGGCTGGACGGGCAACAGAAATGGGCTCAACAATAAGGGGCTCAGAGGCCTCAACACGCTCTTTCTTTGAAGACGTTGTCTTCAATTTCTTCTTGGATGGGGCCTCATCAGAGGTGTTCTTGTGCTTGCATTTCCTGGCATCAGCTTCAGCTGCCCTTGTTTTCTTCAGTTCTGAATCTGCTGAGGGGACCTTAGGCTTCGAGCCTGACATGCTGGAAGGGAAGACAATGCGAGGTTCTTCCTGCCTTGATGCTTTAGTTCGGGCCACGGCAGACTTCTTCGTTGGCTTGGCAGCCATTCTGGGGTCGATGCCAGGACGCCCAAGAGCTTTGCGCTTTTCAGCCTCATTGTGGGCTTGAACAAATTTCTCTGCGAAATACTTCATGCACTCTCGTGAGCCTTTGGCTTCTTCCCTCTTCTTGTGAAACTCTTATTTGAGATCATGCATCATCTTCTTGAAGATTTGAACATCTGCCACGCTGAGCTTGGCTATGTTCTTCTTGAAATGTGCCTTCTCATAATCAATCTTGTTTTTCAACTCGAGGATTTTCTGAGCCACGACTAGTTCATTGGCAATGGCTCCATGAAATGTGATGCTGATGCTCACTGGCAGCTATAGATCATCAATATTGAGGCTTTGGTCATTGAACCACTCATCAATGAAATTGTTCAGAATGTCAACATCAAAGAGGGGCAGATCGTTGAAGATCTCTGCCTCTTGCTTGCTCGTGATCAGCTGCTCAAGTGCTTCATCACCACAATCTTCATCACTGGACAGATCAATGGTGTGTTCCTCGTTTCTTAGAACGGCAGCAGGAGTCAATTCATGCCCAGAAATCTTCTTGGGCTTCTTGGTTTTATTGGTCTTCTCGACCTTCTTGGAGACACGTGACAGGTCTTCAGACTGCACACTGGCTTCAGGAGGTGCAGTGGCCAATGGCTTCATCGTCGAAGCTTTTGGTGTGGCAGAGGACTTCGAAGCTTTTGTCTTCTTCGTCTTCTGCTTTGGTGGTTCTGGCGCATCTTCAAAGTCTGTGTCATCAGCAGATTGCTCCATCGTAGACCTCCGAGCAGCGATGTGTGAGAGAAGACCATCGAAGTTGGCGAAGGGGCCGATGACATTTGGATTGGCATCCCGTGTGCCATCAGCCCTTGGAGCAGATGGACCAGGGTTGAAGTTGAGTCCTAGCTCCTTCTTGTTCTTGGTAGCTGACTCCTTGGCAAACTGATAGTTGCGCTCGAACAGATTGTCTTCACGACACCATAACAAGGATGATGGGTCGGCAGTATCAGTCTTCGGTCCTTAGACCATGCATGGGTAGAAGCCTTGGGCAATGGCTTTAGGCTTCGACTTTGGCTGTAGATTCTTGTATAGGATATCTCCCCATGGGCGCTTGATAGCATTCTTCTCTGCATATTCAGGGGTCACGATGTTATACTTGAACCATTCTTCAGCCCAATATCTTCGAATCCATTGGATTCGTGTCTTGCGCTGATTGTAACTTTCTTCGGGATCTGACTTGTACAATTCGTATAGATCTGGAGGCAGATCTAGAGATGTGTTGCCTCAGCGTTGTCTGCCACCCTTCCTGGCAGATTTATCTGTGGCCATTATATTCAGACTGAATGGCTTCAGAATAGTGAATGGCTTCCTTTTGCTGGTCAGACAAGAGTTGGCTTCAGGGGAGTGAATGTGATGCTGTAAGAACTCTGCAAATGAATGCAGACTATGAGAACCAAGGGATTCTTCCACGGAAATGTACCTGTGACAACATTAAGGTGCGAGGGAAGGGGAAGAGGTCATATGCATTCTCAGAAGATTTCGAAGATAAATCGGTTTGAGGACTTTGACCTCATAGTGCGAAGACATTCACTTATTTGAAGAGAGTTGGTTCCAGATTTGTACGAATCCATGAATAAGTACAGGTAAGGAATCTAACTAGTTATGAAGCATAAGTGAATATTCTTAGCATGATATGAGATGTAGATAAGGACGGATCCATATTTGGAAGTGAAGAACCACTTTTGGTTGAAGTGGATGGATTTGACGGATCTAAAAGGCAGTAAAAAGTGAGATTTAATTACCGCGGACGAACTGCTAGACGAGGCAGAGTTAGAGGCCGAGTAGTTCAATCTTCCGTGCCCTAACTTGGCGACAAAAGACACCTACGGTGGTGGTGGAGAGGACGAGGTCCGCGGCCGGCGTGAGGACGACGTCGAAGATATCGCAGCAGCTAAGCGCTTCGTCTCCATCGTCAACTTGAGCTAGTGGAGGCTCTAGGGTTTGTGCGAGGTGGTGAGGTGGAAGAAGAGATAATGACCATGGTGTGTGTGTGTGTGTTTATAAGGATAAGGACGGCACAATGTAATTACGCAGGTGCCCCTGACGGTTCACATCTGAAGAACACGTGGTCTGCATGCAACTTATTGGAAGTTGTTCCATGTTCCCACGCACGCCTGGATTGTCGGGTGGTCGTTCCGGCTTCTCCGGTATTCAGGCAAAAAGGATATGGAATTTAAAAGAGATTTAAATGTTTGTCTCTGTGTATTCTGCTGACAAGGACTCAGAGAAGACATTTGACAGGTTTCAATAGAGTGCATATGACTTGGACAGATAGAATTTTTAGGAAGAAGCACATAGGGGGTTAGGGTCCGATCACATTCACTTAGATCAAGAGAAAATTCAGGTATGAAGACATAGCTATAAGTGAATGTTGTAGAGGACAAAACACAAATATATATATATATCAGACCATCTCAACATTGCAAAGATAAACCTTGAAGTCAAATCAATGTTGAAGACAAACCAAATGCGAAGACTATGCAATTATGACGCCACATGAAACACTTCAAAAAGATTTTGGTGGTGTCGTTACCCACCGTATAGGAAGTATTAGACCCAGACACGACGCACAATTATCGTGGTGCTCCGAAGTCAAATTTCGTGTTAATGTATTCACACTTAGAGTGTATATCTTCATTGATTGAAGATATACGTTACTTTGTGTGTTGCGCATCTAAGTCATCAACATGCATAAGCGTTAGGATGTGTTTCCAATTACAGGACATTTGAGGATTCTAAGATATTTAGCTCACACCACAACTTGCAAAACCTTTTCTCATCCAAGGGCTTTGTGAAGATATCTGCCAATTGCTCTTCAGTGTTGACGTGAATGATATCAATATCTTCCTTCATGACATGATCTCTGAGAAAGTGATGACGGATCTGAATGTGCTTTGTCTTCGAGTGTTGAACTGGGTTGTTGGCAATCTTGATGGCGCTTTCCTTGTTGCAGTAGAGTGGCACATGCTTCAGATGGATGCCATAGTCCTTGGGAGTTTGCTTCATCCATAGAAGTTGAGCGTAGCAAGATCCAACAACAATGTATTCGGATTCAGCAGTGGAGAGGGATACACAGTTCTGCTTCTTTGAAGACCAACAAACAAGAGATCGTCTAAGAAAGTGACATGTGTCTGATGTGTACTTGTGATCAACCTTGTCACCGGCATAGTCAGCATCTGAGAATCCAACTAGATCAAACTCTGAGCCCTTTGGATACCATAGTCCTAGTGTAAGTGCATCTAGTGCCACCCCTAGTTGGTTTTGGAGTATTGACGACAAACCTAGTTGAGGGACTAATGTGTTTGTGAGAATTGTAGGATAACACAGGTAGAAGTCCCTCATGGATTCGATTTTCCTACCAGAGATGACCCCTAAAAATGTATGAAGACATTGAAGTCAAAGGTGGTAAGTGAAGACATTCACCTTGACGACTATGATAAGAGAAGACATCGCATGATGACTATGGAGCGCGAAGACTTAGATCTTTCGTAGTTCTTTTTCTTCTTTGTTGAGTCATAGGAACCACCGTACTGTTAAGTGGGGTCCAAGAAAACCAGTCAGAATGACTGAAGTGATGCTTAACCAAAATCCTATGTCTTCGAGTGAAGACTATGAGAGCGAATCTTGTTCAGAGTTGGACAAGTCAGCTTTGCTTGTAGCCCAAGTAAAGTTGCCGTGTGTGTTTGAAATCTGACCGTTGGAACACGTGTCAGTTCCTTAGTGACCCAGGGTCATTTCGGACAAATCAGGTCGGGTTGCCTAGTGGCTATAAATAGCCCACCCCCTACAACCATAAACGGTTGGCTGCTCAGAGTTAAAGTACGGCTTTTGTCGTTTGAGAGCAACCCACCTCGAAGCCTTTGAGAGAGAATTCCTTGAGAGGATAAAGCCCTAACCACCCAGAGCCAAAGAGTGTTAGGCATCACTTAAGTCTTCTTGTCTGTGTGATCTGAAGACTTATTACACTTGAGGACTGTGAATCCTCCAGCCGGTTAGGCGTCGCGTTCTGAGCATCCAAGAGTCATTGTGGATCGCCGGTGAACGAAGTCTGTGAAGGTTTGGAAGTCTACCTTGAAGACTTACCAGAGTAATTGGGCGAGGACTGGGTGTCCTTAGCTCAAGGGGAATAAGGTGAAGACGAGGTCTTCTGAGTTGAATCTCAGCCTCCCTAACCAGACGTACAGTTGTCACAGCAACTGGAACTGGTCCAACAAATCATTGTCTTCAACGAGTCACTGGTTTCATCCTTCCCTTCCCTTTACTTACTGTTGGTTCTTGTGAAGTCATTGTACGATAGCATCACCATTCGACTTCACTAAGTGATTACGTGTACTGATTGGCTTCTCAACATCTTCCTACCTGATCCTTACTGCCTAGCTGCTATTTGTCATTGTGCTTTCACTTCATTGAATACATGACTATGGTTTGCCTAGTGTAGTCTACCTTCCGCTGCATGATAATAGGTTTATTTCTATCGTTTGTCTTCGAAACTTACATGTTTTGAAGACTTTCATAAAAATCGCCTATTCACCCCCCTCTAGTCGATCACTAGCACTTTCAATTGGTATCAGAGCAAGGTACTCCCTTGTTCTGTGTGATTCGGTTTAACCACCTGGAGTTTTAGCTATGTCGACTGCAGGGATAATTAAAGTCTCCGCTGCGTGCCCCGTCTTCGATGGAACTGAATATCCCTACTGGAAGAATAAGATGCGCATGCATCTTGAAGCCATTGATGTCGACCTATGGTATGTCGTCAAGAACGGCGTTCCCAAGGCTGGAGAAGGTGTCACTGCCGCTGATGTCAAGAAGTTCGTTCAACTGGACTCTACTGCCAAGAATATCATCTGTGGTCATCTGACCAAAGGACAGTATGGCCGCGTGAGTGCTTTGGAAACATCTAAGCTAGTCTGGGACTGGCTATCCAAGGTCAACGAAGGCGTCTCAACCCAGAGAGATCAGAGAATCAGTGTCCTTCGCAACCTCTTCAACCGCTTCAAGAGAAATGACAATGAGAATGTCCAGCTCACGTTTGATCGACTCACTGACATCACAAATGAGCTTCAAGCCCTCGGCGCTACTGAGATCACCAAGCATGAAGTCGTCAAGACACTCCTGAGATCACTTGACAGTTCGTTTGACACCCTAGCCCTGATGATTCAAGAACGTCCTGATTTCAAGACACTCGATCCGTCTGACATACTTGAAAGGCTCAACACACACGAGTTTCAGCTTTCTGAGAAAAGAGACATCTACGGTCCCAACTATGGGCGAACTCGTGCCTTGAAGGCAAAGGCTGTCTCCTCATCTGAAGAAGAGTCTGACAGCAGTTCTGATGATCCTGAAGACATTGGAAGGGAGCTTGCTATGCTTGTGAAGAAGTTCCAAAAATTCACCAAGAAGAAAGGCTTCAGAAAGTCTTCACGATCAAGCTCAAGGAATGATGAAGCTTCTGCTCATGACTACAAGAAGAGAACATGTCACAAGTGCAAGAAACCTGGCCACTACATCTCTGAGTGTCCACAGTGGGACAATGAGAACAACAAGAAGAAGAAGAGCAAGGAGTATGACTCTGACGACAAGAAGAAGAAGAAATACTCAAAATCTTCTTCCAAGTCTTCCTCCAAGTCTTCATCACACAAGAAGAGCTCATCTGGCAAGGCACGTGCGTTTGTTGGCAAGGAAATGGACTCTGAGGATGAGTCCGCTTCTGAGGAGGCGGAGGTGGAGTCTGAGGAGGAGTCCGATTCTGGCATTGCAAGTCTGGCTACAGCATACGTTGCCAAGTCCATCTTCAACACTGAAGAAAATGACTTCATCACCGACACCGATGCAAATGACAAGGACTACTCCGCTCCTTCCTACTGCTTCATGGCACGTGGTGCCAAGGTAAACACACGCACTACTCACTATCAAACATCTAGTGACGATGACTCTGATTGTGGTTCCAAACCCAGCTACAAAACACTTGCTAAAATTGCAACTGAACAACAGAAAACCATGGAACACATTCAAAAACTGTTAGACAAAAGCGATGATCTGTTAGACGCTGAAATGACTCGATCTCAGTCCTTAATTGAAGACATAAAAAATCTTCACGTTAAGTATGAGGAACTTGAAAGTCGTCATGAAACGCTCTCAACAGCTCATGAAAGGCTTTCCTATGATTATCTTCAAAGGAAGCAAGATCTTGAGAAATTGAGAGCGGCTCATGAAGATCTTCAAAAAGAAAACGAGTCACTTCGCGCCGAACAGATCAGTTCAGCTCAGGAAGGATTTGAACCACCATGTCTTAAATGTATTGAGCGTGATAACGCTACTTCTGTTGCTGAATGTTCTACTGCTGCTACTGTTGCAATATCTTCAACTGTTGATGTGGAAACTAACCCCTCTGCTGAGGACACCACTGCTATTGCTGATGAGAATGCTAGGTTGAAGACACTGCTTGAAACAGGGATGTACAAAAGTCTCAAAGGGCATCAGACACTATGTGATGTCCTCAAAAGGCAGATCCTGAACCGAAACCCTAGGAAAGAGGGTGTTGGGTTCGTAAGGAAAATGAATGCTGATGGCTCTTACTGGAAACCTGAGCAGTACCCCAAAACCACATGGGTTGCTGCAAAGGAACCTTCAGCAGATCCATCCACTCTATCTGGCTTCACTTGTGCTAACCCCATTGTTATTGATGAATCCTTTGATGCAAACTATAAACTGTTTAAGAATCAGAATGGTGAAGTGTTTGCCAGGTATATTGGTACTAACTGCAGGAATGGACCGCCTATGAAGAAGATCTGGGTGCCGAAAAGGTGTTTGGAGAATCTTCCTGTGAATGTCATCATGACACCACAGGTGAAGAAGACAAACCCCAGACCACAGGCTTCATACGGTCCAAAGGCTTCATACAGACAGAGGACTCACCTGAGTCACACTAACGCAAATGTTTTGCAGGGAAGCCATACTCAGGCCTATGAATATGAGCGCGGTTCATCAAACCGCCATGTTCATAAGACCAAGAACTATTCTGCTTATTCTTATGAATACTATTGTCCACCTGCAAGACTTTTTGCTAGGGCTCCAAAGCCAAAGTTCTCAGATGCTGCACTTAGACTTATTGCTTCGAAGCCACCCCTGAAGATGTGGGTGGCTAAGAAAGCTTAACTCTCTTTTGCAGGGAAAGGTCTCCAGCCGAAAACCAAAATCGTCTGACACTATTGCTGGGGACCTTAAACATCTTGTAGGGCGCAAGATCAAATGCCCAAATGGTCTTACTATGTACTTTGTTTCTGAATCGCTTGCAACTTGCCCTATCAGTCCTAATCTCGATCTAAGCTTTAATAATCCACTGGTTCGTCAAATGTTTTTGCTTCACAATTCTCTTCGTGAAGCCTATCCCCCTAACTGCACTGTAGGGTACGACACCAGCTGCTTCAGAATGGATTATTGATAGTGGGTGTACAAATCACATGACTGGCAAGCGAAGCCTTCTCATGGACTCAACTTTACGTCCATCAGACAAAAGTCACATCACATTTGCTGACACTGGTAAAAGCAAGGTATTGGGTCTAGGTAGAGTTGCAATCTCAAAGGATCAACACATGGATAAAGTCATGCTTGTTGAATCCCTTGGTTTCAACTTAATGTCTGTCTCAATGCTTTGTGATTTAAACATGATTGTGATGTTTGGAAAATATCGTTGCCTTGTACTAATGGAATCTGACAAGTCTCTAGTGTTTGAAGGGTATCGAAAAGATGATTTGTATGTTGTAGATTTCTCAGCAGGACCACAACTTGCAGTATGTCTTCTAGCAAAAGCTTCTGAATGCTGGCTCTGGCATCGAAGGCTAGGGCATGCTGGCATGAGGAACCTCCACACCCTTGCAAGGAAGAAGCATGTCATAGGCATCGAGGGCGTCAAGTTCAAGAAGGATCACTTATGCGGTGCCTGTGAAGCAGGAAAGATGACGAGGGCCAAGCATCCCTCGAAGACAATCATGACAACGACTCAACCCTTCGAACTGCTACACATGGATCTTTTCGGTCCCACTCATTACTCAACTCTTACTACTACTGCTTGTCTCTATGGCTTTGTCATTGTTGATGATTATTCAAGATATACTTGGGTGCATATAATCCTTTACAAGACTGAAGTGCAGGATGTCTTCAGACGCTTCGCCAATCGAGCAATGAACAACTATGGCGCCAAGATAAAGCACATCAGAAGTGACAATGGCACTGAATTCAAGAACACTGGCCTTGATACATATCTTGATACTTTGGGCATCACACATGAATTCTCAGCTCCGTACACGCCACAGCAGAATGGCGTCGTCGAACGCAAGAACAGAACACTTATTGAGATGGCTCGGACGATGCTTGATGAATACAAGACTCCAAGAAAATTCTGGCCTGAAGCCATTGACACTGCATGCCATATCATCAACCGTGTTTATCTTCACAAGCTTCTGAACAAGACATCCTATGAGCTCCTTACTGGCAAGAAGCCAAATGTCAGTTACTTCAGAGTATTTGGCGCCAAGTGCTGGATCAAGGATCCACATCACACTTCAAAATTTGCACCAAAAGCACATGAGGGTTTTATGCTTGGATATGGAAAGGATTCGCACTCCTACAGAGTCTTCAATCTCTTTCATTACAAAGTGGTTGAAACAGTGGATGTGCGGTTCGATGAAACTAACGGCTCACAAAGAGAGCACTGCCAAATGTGCTAGATGAAGTTCCATCCAGTGAATCAATCAAACTTATGGGAACTGGAGAAATCATACCTTCTGAAGCTCAACCTGAAGAAGAACTTATCATCTCCGCACCTGATCAACCTGAAGACAATGCTCAGCCTGAAGACAATCCCTCTAACAATGACAATGATCAGCAAGAGCAAAATCTTCGTCCTGTACATCCTCGTGTTGCAAATGAAGTGCAGATTGAGAGAATAATCGATAGCATCAATGCACCAGGTCCACTCACTCGTTCAAGGGCAACACAGCTAGCAAATTTCTGTGGGCACTTCGCATTCGTCTCAATAACAGAACCCAAGAAAGTTGAAGAAGCCTTCATGGAACCTGAATGGATTCAAGCTATGCAAGAAGAGCTTCAACAGTTTGAGCTGAATAATGTATGGGAACTGGTTAAGCGTCCTGATCCTCGGAAGCACAATATAATAGGCACCAAATGGATATATCGCAACAAGCAAGATGAGCATGGTCAAGTTGTCAGAAACAAAGCTCGTCTCGTTGCTCAAGGATACACTCAAGTTGAAGGGATTGACTTCGATGAAACATTTGCTCCTGTGGCTAGACTTGAAGCCATACGCATACTGCTGGCCTATGCAAATCATCATAACATACTTCTATATCAAATGGATGTGAAGAGCGCTTTTCTCAATGGCAAGATTGAAGAAGAAGTGTATGTTGCACAACCACCTGGCTTTGAAGATCCAAAACATCCTGACATGGTATACAAGCTCAACAAGGCACTGTATGGCCTCAAACAAGCCCCTCGGGCTTGGTATGACACACTCAAAGACTTCCTGAAGAGCAAAGGCTTCAAATCTGGTTCCCTCGACCCCACTCTCTTCACGAAGACATATGATGGTGAACTGTTTGTGTGCCAAATATATGTGGATGACATTATCTTCGGCTGCACCAATCAGAAATACAGTGAAGAGTTTGGATATATGATGCAAGAGCAATATCAGATGTCCATGATGGGTGAGCTGAAGTTCTTCCTTGGTCTTCAAATACGTCAGCAACGCAACGGCATCTTTATATCTCAAGAGAAGTATCTCAAAGATTGCCTGAAGAAGTTTGGTATGCAAGACTGCAAAGGCTTCACGACGCCAATGCCAGCCAAACATCATCTGGGTCCCGACGACAATGGTAAAGAGTTCGATCAAAAGGTATACCGCTCCATGATTGGTTCTTTACTTTATCTATGTGCATCTAGGCCAGATATTATGCTTAGTGTTTGCATGTGTGCTCGATTCCAAGCGGCACCAAAGGAATCGCATCACTTAGCTGTGAAGCGAATTCTTCGATATTTGGCTTACACCCCAACTCTAGGATTATGGTATCCAAAGGGCTCAGAGTTTGATCTGGTTGGATTCTCGGATGCTGATTATGCTGGTGACAAGGTGGATCGCAAGTCTACATCAGGCACATGTCATTTTCTGGACGATCACTTGTATGTTGGTCTTCAAAGAAGCAGAACTGTGTATCTCTCTCCACTGCTGAATCTGAATACATTGCTGCTGGATCTTGCTGCGCTCAGCTTCTGTGGATGAAGCAAACACTCAAAGACTATGGCATTCATCTGAAGCAAGTGCCACTCTACTGCGACAACGAAAGCGCCATCAAGATTGCCAACAACCCAGTTCAGCACTCGAAGACAAAGCACATTGAAATTCGTCATCACTTTCTCAGAGATCATGTTGTGAAGGAAGATATTGATATCATACACGTCAACACTGAAGAGCAATTGGCAGATATCTTCACCAAGCCCTTGGATGAGAAGAGATTTTGCAAGTTACGGTGTGAGCTAAATATCTTGGAATCCTCAAATGTCCTGTGATCAGGCACACATCCTAACACTTATGCATATTGATGACTTAGATGTGCAACACACGAAGTAAAGTATATCTTCAATCAATGAAGACATACATTCTAAGTGTGAATACATTAATGTGGAATTTGACTTCGGAGCGCCACGATAATTGTGCGCCGTGTCTGGGTCTAATACTTCCTATACGGTGGGTAACGCCACCACAAAATTCGTCTGTTTGAAGTGTTTTACCCATGGTGTTACATTTGCTGTGTCTTCACATTTGTTTGGCTTCAATCTCAACATGTCTTCATGATTATCTTCATTATGTTGATCATATATATATACTAGTGTTCTGTCCTCTACAGCATTCACTTATAGCTATGTCTTCTTGTTGAATCTTTTGAACTAAGTGAATGTGATCGGACCCTAACCTCTCTATGCTTTCTATCTCAAACTCTATCTCTCCAAATCATATGCATTCTATTGAAACTGTCGAATGTCTTCTCTGCGTCCTTGTCAGCAGAAGATACAGAGACAAACATTAAGTCCGTTTTCAATGCTAATTCCTTCACCTGAAACCCGGAGAAGTGGGAACGACCACCCGACAATCCAGGCGTGCGTGGGAACGTGGAACAACCTCCGATATGTTGCATGATGGCCACGTGTTCTTCAGATGTGAATCGCCAGGGGCACCTGTGTAATAACGTTGTGCCGTCCCTGTCCCTATAAATACACGCCTCACCACAGTCATTATCCTTTCTTCCACTCTCGCACGAACCCTAGCGCCACCGCTAGCCCTCGACGACGCCGGCGACGAAGCGCTTAGCTGCCGCGACCTCTCCGACGCCGTCTTCACGCCGGCCGCGGACATCGTCTTCTCCGCCGTCGCCGTAGGTGTCCTCCGTCGCCAAGTTAGGGCACGGACGATCGAACTGCTCGGCCTCCTCTTCCACTCCGTCTAGCAGTTCCTTGTGTGGTAAATAAAACTTCCTTTTTACGGCCCCTTTGATCCTATAGATTCGTCACTTTCTACCACAAGCAGTTTCTGTTCACACAAGTTGGATCCACTTCATACTGCATCTCATATTATGCCTAGTATGTTCACTTATGCTTCACAAAGTAGTTAGATTCCTCACTTGTACTGATCTGTGGATTCGTACAAATCTGGAACCAACTCCTTATCTATGAGTGAATGTCTTCGCACGATGAGGTCAATGTCTTCTAAACTGATTTATCTTCAAAATCTTCTGAGAATGCATATGACCTCTTCCCCTTCCCTCGCACCTTAATGCTGTCACAGGTACATGTCCGTGGGAGAATCCCTTGGTTCTCATAGTCTGCATTCATTTGCAGAATTCTTACAGCATCATATAAATTCTCCCGAAGCCAGTTCCTGTTTGTCCAGCAAGCGAAAGCCCTTGAAGCCTTTGAACGTATTGAAGCCATTCAGTTTAAAGTTCATGGCTGCAGAGAAATCAGCAAGGAAGGGTGGCAGAAAGCGTCGAGGTGAAACATCAAGAGATCTGCCCGATGACCTCTCAGAACTGTACAAGACAGATCCAGAAGAGGATTACAATCAGCGCAAGACACGAATCCAATGGATTCGACGATATTGGGCAGAACAGTGGTTCAAGTACAGGTTTGTGACAAAGGAATATGCTGAGAAGAATGCCATCAAGCGACCATGGGGAGACATCCTATACAGAAATCTTCAACCCAGGTCCAGAGATGAAGCCATTGAACAAGGCTTCTATCCCTGCATGGTCCGTGGACCACAGCCTGCGGATGCTGACCCATCGTCACTGCTATGGTGTCGTGACGACAATCTGTTCAAGCGCAACTTCCAGTTTGCCCAGAATTCGGCGAAGCAGAACAAGAAGTCATTGGGACTAGACTTCAACCCTGGTCCCTCTGCTCCCCGTGCAGATGGCACCCGCGATGCCGAACCCAATGTCGTCGGTCCGTTCTACAACCTGGATGGCCTCATCACTCACATCTCTGTTCAAGGTGCCAAAGTGGATCATTCTGATGATGATGCTGACACTGATGAAGCCCCAGCTCCTACTCCAAAGCCGCAGAAGCCAAAGCTGCCTAAAGCTTCAAAGCCTGCCTCAGCACCAAAAATCTCACGGGCGAAGCCACTGGCTACTGCACCTCCTGAAGACAGTGTGCAGTCTGAAGATCTGTCACGCATCTCCAAGCCCCCGAGAGTCAAGATGCCTCTGCCACACACCAGCCAAGAACTGACTGCTGCTGCTATTCTGCGCAACGATGCCATTGATCTGTCCAGTGATGAAGATCTTGCAGATGACGCTCTTGAGCAACTGATCAAGAACAAAGAAGAAGCAGAAATCTTCAACAATTTGCCTCTCTTTGACGTGGAAATCATCCACGACTTCATCGATGAGTGGTTTGACACGCCCAACCTCAGCTTTGAAGATCTGCAACTTCCCATTGGCCTGAGTGTCGCCTTCCATGGCGCCATTGCTTCAGAGCTAGCTCTAGCTCAGCGCATCGTCGAACTGAAGTAAAAGATTGACTTTGAGAAAGCTTAGTTCAAGAAGCATATGGCCAAGCTCAGCGTGCAAGAGGTCAAGAACTTCAAGATCATGCTGCACGAGCTCAAAAAAGTCTTTCTCAAGAAGCGTGAAGAAGTTCAAGGTTCTCGTGAGCGCATGAAGAGCCTGGCTGACAAGTGTGTGCAAGCCTACAATGAGGCTGAGAAGCGCAAGGCCCTTGGGCGTCCTAGCATTGACCCCAGGATGGCTGCAAAGCAGCAGAAGAAGAAGCCCGCTATGGATGAACCCGACGCACCAAGGCAGGAAGCACATCCCATTGTCTTCCCAACCAGCATGACTGGCTCGAAGCCAAAAGCCAGGTCTACCGCTTCAGAACTGAAGAAGACGAGGACTGCTGAGGCTGAAGCCAGAAAGAGGAAACATCCTGAAGCCTCTGCTGCTGCTCCCTCCAAGAAGAAGCGCAATACCAAGAAGGAACGGGTTGCTCCCACAGAGCCTCTGGTTGTTGAACCTATCTCCATGGTTCGCCCTGCCGCTGAACATCAAGAGCGCCAACTGACTGTCCATGAGCCTGCTTTCACAGAGGCTCATGAAGCTGAAGACATTCCAGCAGCTGATCCCACCGCTGCTGAAGACATTGGTCACCATGACCATGTTGCAGATGATGTAGTTCTTCCTCAGATCGAGCACCAACAGGTATCATCGCCTGTGCTTACGCACAGCGAACTCATCAACATTGGTCGTCCTCTGACACCAATTGCTCGGGATGCATCATGGGCTGATCACCCACAACAACAAGTCACACCACCCCGGCAAGAAGAAGAAGATGACTTTGAGGCCCAGCCAACTCCATCTCCAAAGGCGTCGCCAGCGTTACGCAGGCTTCGCAAAGGACCAAGGTCTCAAGTCTCCGAGTCTGAGGCTAAAACTGCTGAAGACATTCCGGCTGCATCAGCCGATGACACCCAAGAAGAAGAACGTGTCCCTACTCCCCCAACTACTGAAGAAGCTGTTCTCGAGGAGAACGTGTCTGTGCCCGACCCTCCAGCTCATCAAGTGGAGGTAGAAAATCTTGAGGCTGCCACCACCAACACCAATGAAGCCACTGACGTTGTCATGGCTGAAGCAAATGTGGAGCCTACACCAACCCAAGAACCAGAAGTCAGCGAAGCCAATGATGCTACTGCTTCTGTTCCTGCGCCTGCTGCTGGTCCTCAGTTTGACTATCATATTGAGCATAGGCCTCAGGTACAGAAGCCAATGCCAAGGTTGCCCAGGTTTCCAGGTCCTGCATCAGCACCTGGATCCTTCAATGTCAACGGCTTCAAAGCAGACAACACCTTCTTCAATAGCTCCAAGAACCCCTACTCAAGGGAACGAATATCTTCTGATCGGTTCTGGAGCTATCCGCAGCGAAGCTATTACTCCTGCATTCTGTACAATCAAGGTCGCATCTTCCCACATATGCGTCTTGACACCGAAGCAATAGCTGGTCTGCCCTGTTTGGAAGAAGCTCTGGATTGCTTCAAAGAGGTTGGATTGTTGCCTTTCGTCACCGACCAAGAGCACTGGAACGAAGAGTTGCTGCTCCAATTTTATGCCACACTTCACATACGTGGTTACAACAGAGATCCGAAGACTTGGGTCCTTGAGTGGATGACAGGAAATGTTCATCACGAAGCCAAAGCCTTTGATATCATTGAGCTCACTGGTCTGCCCACTCCTGGAGATCTCTATGAACCTGGCTGTCAGCTTCACAGTGAAGCTATGGAGAGCATCTTTCAGAAGCCTGAACCGAACATGAGTCAGATGCTCAGTATGATGAAGCCTTTGCCACAAGATGCTGCATATCCTAAGGAGTTCTTTGTTGAAGACCTGGAGTATCTGCCAAGGACTATCTATCACATTATAAGGCGAACTCTCTGGCCCATCAAAGGACATTCTCCACATGCAAAGCTGGAAGGTGCAATGAAGACTTTGGTCTTCTATATTCTTCATGGCAAATGCTTCAATGCACAAGACTTCTTCATCCGCCAACTTGCTGCATCAGGATCTGATCTTTTTGGCTTGAAGTTCTACGCTCCATGGATAATGCGGCTGATTAAACTCCACTCAGCTATCTCATATCAGCCATCTGCTCGCAATCATCGGATCTTTCTGCCTGATGTGGATATGTCCGTTGAAGCCATTTATCCAGAGCCTGCCAAGGAACCTCTTAGTCTTCAGAATGCGGAGCATCAAAGTTTCACTCAGAACATTGAAGGAGTTGAAGCAGTCACTCGTGTTTATCCTCTGGCTGGTACTACACGTGCACCTCATCGTGCCCTTACTGAAGCCACTGAAAGCACTATTGCCCAACGACCCAAGAAGCGATCTCGTGTTCTCAATGACCGAGAGCTTCTGGTTGCTCTTCATCAGAAACAGGATAGGCATCATGACTGGCTGAAGCGCCAAATGCACAGCCTCTTGGTGGATGTCAACCGCATTCGCAATCTTGCCACCAAGAATGCCTTTGTTGCCCATGAAACCTGTCGGCGTACATGGA
This sequence comes from Triticum aestivum, assembly GCF_018294505.1. NCBI lineage: Eukaryota > Viridiplantae > Streptophyta > Magnoliopsida > Poales > Poaceae > Triticum > Triticum aestivum. The sequence continues at coordinate 475,793,597 of NC_057803.1, forward strand.
AAGGGCTGACGCTTATGTGTTCTGAGGATGATCTTCAAGAGGATGGCTTCTCTGAACGTTTCAAGTTTGACTCCACACCTCCCCGAAGGACTGTGCTGCGACGAACTCCATCTCTTGAAGACTCTGAGTTCTCTTCCTCTGCGGCAACTGTGAATGCCAGAGTGATCGAGGACGAAGATGATGCCACTTCACCGCCCCTACTTCTGCACGCCTCGACACTTCTCCAAGTTCTTCTCCACTGCCAAACACCACCGACGACCCTGCTGCTTCACCTACTCTTCATGGGAACGAGTAGATGCTCTATGTCTTCAAACCTTTTTGGTCCTCACTGACAAAAGGGGGAGAAGCATATGAGTTGGATAGTCTTCAAGCGGGTCCATATGGGCGGTTACTTTATGTTTTGCCTAGTGTTTACAACTCTCGTTTTGATACATTTGGTTCTTTGAGTTGTAACACTTAAACTCGATGGTCGTCTGCTACTTATTTGCTATTTTGTGATGCGATGATAAATTCCCGCATGTGCGACGATAAATTCCGCACTTAGATCATTTTGCAGACGTCCATTTTTCATTATGCATGTCATTATCTTCACATACCTTTCATGCATGATGAATTGTCATCATAAGTTGAAGAGGATCTCCACAAGTACAACCTGCCATGTGCATTTGCATTCCAAAAGCAAATTACTTATATGCACATCTTCAGGGGGAGCCCTTGCAACTTATGAAGACAATTCCTTATCCTTTACAATTTCACATATTATATTCCCCGTTGAAAACTTCAACTAGTTTGTCATCAATCACCAAAAAGGGGGAGATTGTAAGTGCATCTAGTGCCACCCCTAGTTGGTTTTGGAGTATTGACGACAAACCTAGTTGAGGGACTAATGTGTTTGTGAGAATTGCAGGATAACACAGGTAGAAGTCCCTCATTGATTCGGTTTTCCTACCAGAGATGACCCCTAAAAATGTATGAAGACATTGAAGTCAAAGGTGGTAAGTGAAGACATTCACCTTGAAGACTATGACAAGAGAAGACATCGCATGAAGACTATGGAGCGCGAAGACTTAGATCTTTCGTAGTTCTTTTTCTTCTTTGTTGAGTCATAGGAACCACCGTACTGTTAAGTGGGGTCCAAGAAAACCAGTCAGAATGACTGAAGTGATGCTTAACCAAAATCCTATGTCTTCGAGTGAAGACTATGAGAGCGAATCTTGTTCAGAGTTGGACAAGTCAGCTTTGCTTGTAGCCCAAGTAAAGTTGTCGTGTGTGTTTGAAATCTGACCGTTGGAACACGTGTCAGTTCCTTAGTGACCCAGGGTCATTTCGGACAAATCAGGTCGGGTTGCCTAGTGGCTATAAATAGCCCACCCCCTACAACCATAAACGGTTGGCTGCTCAGAGTTAAAGTACGGCTTTTGTCGTTTGAGAGCAACCCACCTCGAAGCCTTTGAGAGAGAATTCCTTGAGAGGATAAAGCCCTAACCACCCAGAGCCAAAGAGTGTTAGGCATCACTTAAGTCTTCTTGTCTGTGTGATCTGAAGACTTATTACACTTGAGGACTGTGAATCCTCCAGCCGGTTAGGCGTCGCGTTCTGAGCATCCAAGAGTCATTGTGGATCGCCGGTGAACGAAGTCTGTGAAGGTTTGGAAGTCTACCTTGAAGACTTACCAGAGTAATTGGGCGAGGACTGGGTGTCCTTAGCTCAAGGGGAATAAGGTGAAGACGAGGTCTTCTGAGTTGAATCTCAGCCTCCCTAACCAGACGTACAGTTGTCACAGCAACTGGAACTGGTCCAACAAATCATTGTCTTCAACGAGTCACTGGTTTCATCCTTCCCTTTCCCTTACTTACTGTTGGTTCTTGTGAAGTCATTGTACGATAGCATCACCATTTGACTTCACTAAGTGATTACGTGTACTGATTGGCTTCTCAACATCTTCCTACCTGATCCTTACTGCCTAGCTGCTATTTGTCATTGTGCTTTCACTTCATTGAATACATGACTATGGTTTGCCTAGTGTAGTCTACCTTCCGCTGCATGATAATAGGTTTATTTCTATCGTTTGTCTTCGAAACTTCCACGTTTTGAAGACTTTCATAAAAATCGCCTATTCACCCCCCCCCCTCTAGTCGATCACTAGCACTTTCACCTAGTGTTGGGGTGTAATCCAAATATCGAAGAATTTGCTTGACAGCTAAGTGATGCGATTCCTTTGGTGCCGCTTGGAATCGGGCACATATGCAAACGCTAAGCATTATATCTGGCCTAGATGCACATAAATACAGTAAAGAACCAATCATGGAGTGGTATACCTTTTGATCGAACTCTTTACCATTGTCGTCGGGGCCTAGATGACTTTCAGTTGGCATTGGTGTCGTGTATCCTTTGCAGTCTTGCATTCCAAACTTCTTCAGGCAATCTTTGAGGTATTTTTCTTGTGATATGAAGATACCATTGCTTTGCTGACGGCTTTGAAGACCGAGGAAGAATTTCAGCTCACCCATCATGGACATCTGATATTGCTCTTGCATCATGTGTCCAAACTCATCACTGTATTTCTTGTTTGTGCAGCCGAAGATAATGCCATCCACATAGATTTGGCATATAAACAATTCGCCATAATATGTCTTCGTGAAGAGTGTGGGATCCAGGGAACTAGGTTTGAAGCCTTTGCTCTTCAAGAAGTCTTTAAGTGTGTCATACCAAGCACGAGGCTTGTCTGAGGCCATACAATGCCTTGTTGAGCTTGTATACCATGTCAGGGCGCTTTGGGTCTTCAAAACCAGGTGGTTGTGCAACATACACTTCTTGTTCAATTTTTTGTTCAGGAAGGCACTCTTCACATCCATTTGGTACAGAAGGATGTTGTGATGGTTGGCATAGGCCAGCAGTATGCGAATGGCTTCAAGCCTAGCCACGGGAGCAAATGTTTCATTGAAGTCAATCCCTTCTACTTGAGTGTAACCTTGAGCAACAAGACGAGCCTTGTTTCTGACAACTTGACCATGCTCATCTTGTTTGTTGCAATAGATCCATTTGGTGCCAGTGATATTGTGCTTGCGAGGATCAAGACGCTTAACCAGTTCCCACACATTGTTCAGCTCGAACTGTTGAAGCTCTTCTTGCATCGCTTGAATCCATTCAGGTTCCATGAAGGCTTTAGGAACTTTCTTGGGTTCAGATATAGAGACAAATGAGAAGTGCCCACAAAAATTTGCTAGTTGTGTTGCTCTTGAACGAGTGAGTGGACCAGGTGCATTGATGCTATCGATTATCTTCTCTATCTGCACTTCATTTGCAAGTATGAACTAGATGAAGACTTTGCTCTTGCTGATCATTGTCTTCATCATCGGCATTGACTTCAGGCTGAGCAGTGTCTTCGGGTTGATTAGGTGCAGAAATGATGATTTCTTGAGCCTTTGAAGGTATGATTTCTACAGTTCCATAATCTTGATGGATTCACTTGGTGAGACTTCATCTAACACATTTGGCATGTGCTCTTTTTACGAGCCGTTAGTTTCATCAAACTGCACATCCACAGTTTCAACTACTTTATAGTGAAAGAGGTTGAAGACTCTGTAGGAGTGCGAATCCTTTCCGTAGCCAAGCATAAAACCTTCATGTGCTTTTGGTGCAAATTTTGAAGTGTGATGCGGATCCTTGATCCAGCACCTAGCACCAAATACTCTAAATAGTTGGCATTTGGCTTCTTACCAATTAGTAGCTCATATGATGTCTTCTTTAGAAGCTTGTGAAGATAAACACGGTTGATGACGTGGCACGCAGTATCAATGGCTTCAGGCCAGAACTTCCTTGGTGTCTTGTACTCATCAAGCATCGTCCGTGCCATCTCAATGAGGGTTCTGTTCTTGCGCTCCATGATGCCATTCTGCTGAGGTGTGTATGGAGCTGAGAACTCATGAGTGATTCCCAATGTATCAAGATAAGTGTCAAGGCCGGTGTTCTTGAATTCTGTGCTGTTGTTACTTCTGATGTGCTTGATCTTGATGCCATAGTTGGTCATGGCACGATTGGCGAATCTTCTGAAGACATCCCGCACTTCAGTCTTATAGAGGATTATGTGCACCCATGTATATCTTGAGTAATCATCAACAATAACAAAGCCATAGAGGCAAGCAGTGGTAGTAAGGGTAGAGTAGTGAGTAGGGCCAAATAAGTCCATGTGAAACAGCTCGAAGGGACGGGAAGTCGGCATGATTGTCTTCGAGGGATGCTTGGCCCTAGTCATATTTCTAGCTTCGCAGGCACCACATAGATGATCCTTCTTGAACTTGACGCCCTCGATGCCTATGACATGCTTCTTCTTCGCGAGAGTGTACAACTTCCTCATGCCGGCATGCCCTAGCCTGCGATGCCAGAGCCAGCACTCTGAAGCTTTTGCTAGAATACATACGGTCAACTGTGGTCCTGCTGAGAAATCTACCATGTATAGATCGTCTTTTTGACACCCTTCAAAGACTAGAGACTTGTCAGATTCCATAAGAACAAGGCAACGATATTTTCCAAACATCACAATCATGTTCAGATCACAAACCATTGAGACAGGCATTAAGTTGAAACGAAGGGATTCAACTGCCAGCACTTTATCCATGTGCTGATCCTTTGAGATTGCAACTCTACCTAGACCCAATACCTTGCTTTTACAAGTGTCAGCAAATGTGATGTGACTCTTGTCAGATGGACATAGGGTTGAATCCATGAGAAGACTTCGATCACCAGTCATGTGGTTAGTGCATCCACCGTCCATAATACATTCTGAAGCCTTTGGTGTCATACCCTACAGTGCAGTTTGGGGGATAGGCTTTACCAAGGGTATTGTGAAGCATAAACATTTGACGAACAAGCGGATTATGAAAGTTCAGCTCTTGGTTAGGATAAATATGATGTTTGTCAAGGAATCCTAGGATGAAATACATAATAAGACCATTTGGACATTTTATCTTGCGTCCCACAAGATGTTTTAGGTCCCAAACATAAGCATCTGACACCTTTGATTTCCGGCTGGAGACCTTTCCCTGCAAAAGATAGTTAATTTTTCTTAACCACCCACATCTTCATGGGTGGTTTAGAAGCAATGAGTCTAAGTGCAGCATATGAGAACTTAGGCTTTGGAGCCCTAGCAATAGCCTTGTAGGTGGTGAATAATACTCATAAGAATAAGCAGAATAGTTCTTAGTCTTATTAACATAGTGGTTTGATGGAACACACTCATATTCATAAGTCTGAGTATGATTTCCCTGCAAAACTTTGGTGTTAGGTTAAATCTGGTGAGTCCTCTATCTGTATGAAGCCTTTGGACCATATGAAGCCTTTGGTCTGGAGTTTGTCTTCTTCCCAGGTGGTGTCATGATGACATACACATGAAGATTCTCAAGACAACTTTTGGGCACCTAGATCTTCTTCAAAGGTGGTCCATTCCTGCAGTTAGCACCAATATACCTGGCAAACACTTCACCATTCTGGTTCTTAAATAGTTTATAGTTTGCATCAAAGGATTCATCAATGATAGTAGGGTTAGCACAAGTGAAGCCAGATAAGGTAGATGGATTCACTGAAGGTTCCTTTGCAGCAACCCATGTGGTTTTGGGATACCGCCCAGGCTTCCATTATGAACCACCAACATTCATTTTTCTCTCGAACCCAACACCCTCTTTCCTAGGGTTTCGGTTCAAAATCTGTTTCTTGAGGACATCACATAGTGTCTGATGCCCTTTGAGATTTTTGCACATCCCTGTTTCAAGCAATGTCTTCAACCTGGCATTCTCATCAGCAATAGTAGTGGTATCCTCGGAAGATGGGTTAGTTTCCACATCAATAGTTGAAGACATAGCAACAGTAGCAGTGGTAGAACATCCAGCAACAGAGACAGCATTATCACACTCAAGACATTTTAAACATGGTGGCTCAAAGTCTTCCAGAGCGAAACTGACCTATTGAGCGCGGAGTGACTCATTCTCCTTTTGAAGATCTTCATGAGCCGATCTCAAGTTCTCAAGCTCTTGCTTCCTTTGAAGATAATCATAGGAGAGCTTTTCATGAGTGGTTGAGAGTGTTTCATGATGACTTTCAAGTTCTTTGTACTTAACGTGAAGATTTTTAATGTCTTCAATTAAGGACCGAGTTCGAGTCATTTCCGCATCCAACAGGTCATTGCTTTTGTCTAGCAACTTTTGAATATGTTACATGGCATTTTGTTTTCTCTTGCAATTTTAGCAAGTGTTTTTTAGCTAGGTTTAGATTCACATTCAGAGTCATCTTGACTTGATGTTTGAAAGTAAGCATCGCATGAGTTTACCTTGGCACCGGTGCCATGAAGCAGTAGGTGGGAGCAGAGTCATCCTCAACATCAGCATCGACATTGGTGGCGGGGCCATTGTCTTCAGTGTTGAAAATGGACTTAGCGACATATGTTGAAGCCAGAGCCAAGCTTGCCACGCCTGAATGAGACTCCTCCTCAGACTCCACCTCCGCCTCCTCAGAAGCAGACTCCTCCTCTGAATCCATTTCCTTGCCAACAAATGCACGAGCCTTGCTTGATGAGCTCTTCATGTGTGATGAAGACTTAGATGAAGATTTTGATGAAGACTTTGAGGATTTCTTCTTCTTATTGTCATCATAATCATATTCTTTGTTGTTGTTCTTCTTCCTCTTCTTCTTCTTCTTGGTCTCATTGTCCCATTGAGGACACTCCGAGATATACTGACCAGGTTTCTTGCACTTGTGGAATGTTCTCTTCGAGTAGTCACGAGAGGAAGCTTCATCATTTCTTGAGCTGGATCTCGAAGACTTTCTGAAGCCCTTTTTCTTGGTGAACTTCCGGAACTTCCTCACAAGCATGGCGAGCTCCTTTCCAATGTCTTCAGGATCTTCAAAACTGCAGTCAGATTCTTCTTCAGATGAGGAAACAACTTTGGCCTTCAAAGCGCGAGTTCGGCCATAGTTGGGACCATAAATATCTATTTTCTCAGATAACTGGAACTCATGTGTGTTGAGCCTCTCAAGTATGTCAGACAGATCGAGGGTCTTGAAGTCAGGGCATTCTTGAATCATCAGGGATAGGGTGTCAAATGAGATGTCAAGTGATCTCAGGAGCTTCTTGACAATTTCGTGCTTGGTGATCTCAGTGGTGCCGAGTGCGCGAAGCTCATTTGTGATATCAGTGAGGCGATCAAATGTGAGCTAGACATTCTCATTGTCGTTTATCTTGGAGCGGTTGAAGAGGTTGCAAAGAACATCAATCCTTGAGTCTCTTTGAGTTGAGACACCTTCGTTGACCTTGGAGAGCCAGTCCCAGACTAGCTTTGCAGTTTCCAGTGCACTCACACGGCCGTACTGTCCTTTGGTTAGGTGACCATAGATGATGTTCTTGGCGGTTGAGTCCAGTTGAATGAACCTCTTGAAATCAGCAGTGGTGACACCTTCACCGACCTTGGGAACGCCGTTCTTGATGACATACCAGAGGTCGACATCAATGGCTTCAAGATGCATACGCATCTTATTCTTCCAGTAGGGGTAATCAGTGCTATTGAAGACAGGGCACACAGCGGAGACCTTGATTATCCCTGTAGTCGACATAGCTAAAACTCCAGGTGGTTAAACCGAATCACAGAGAACAAGGGAGCACCTTGCTCTAATACCAATTGAAAGTGCTAGTTATCAACTAGAGGGGGGTGAATAGGCAATTTTTATGAAAGTCTTCAAAACATGGGGGCTTTGGAGACAAACAGTAGAAATGATCCTATTGATATGCAGCGGAAGGTAGACTACACTAGGCAAGCCATAGTCAAGTAAGCAATGAAGTGAAAGCACGAAGACTATCAGCAGCTAGGCAGTATGGATCACGATGGAAGACAGTATGAAGCCAAACAGCAAACACTCTTCACTCAGTGAACTCAATCAGGTCATACAGCCAAGAAATGACTTCACGAAGACAAACTATAAAGTAAAGGGAAGTGAAGGATAGAACCGGTAGCTTGGTGAAGACAAGGATTTGGTAGACCAGTTCCAGTTGTTGTGACAACTGTACGTCTAGTTAGGGAGGCCGAGATTTAACTCAGAAGACCGCGTTTTCACCCTATTCCCCTTGAGCTTAGGACACACAGTCCTCGCCCAATCACCCAGGTAAGTCTTCAAGGTAGACTTCCAAACCTTCATAGACTTCATTCACCGGCAATCCACAATGACTCTTGGATGCTCAGAACGCGATGCCTAACCGGCTGGAGGATTCATAGTCCTCAAGTGTAACAAGTCTTCAGATCACGCGGACAAAAAGACTTCAGTGATGCCTAACACTCTTTGGCCCTGGGTGTTTTGGGCTTTGTCCTCGCAAGGATCTCTCTCTCAAATGCTTCAGAGGTGGGTTGCTCTCAAATGACAAAAGTCGTGCACTAACTCTGAGCAGCTGCCACTTTATGGTGTAGGGGGTGGGCTATTTATAGCCAGGAGACAACCCGACCTGATTTGTCCTAAATGACCATGGGTCACTAAGGAACTGACACGTGTCCAACGGTCAGATTTCAAACACACGCGGTAGCTTGACTTGGGCTACAAGTAAAGCTGACTCATCCAACTCTGGATAAGATTTGCTCTCATTGTCTTCGCTCGAAGACATAGGATTTGGTTGAGCATCACTTTAGTCACTCTGACTTTGTTCACTTGGACCCCACTTAACAGCATGGTGGTTCCTATGACTCAACAAATAAGAAAAGGAAACTACGAAACAACTATGTGTACGCACTCCGTAGTCTTCATGTGAATGTCTTTTCATGTCATAATCTTCACTGTGAATATCTTCACAGACCACCATTGTCTTCAATGTCTTCACACATTTTTAGGGGTCATCTCTGGTAGGTAAACTGAATCAATATGGGACTACTACCTGTGTTATCCTGCAATTCTCACAAACACATTAGTCCCTCAACCAAGTGTGGCGTCAATACTCCAAAACCAACCAAGGGTGGAACTAGATGCACTTACAAAGCTCCACATTCGGAGGCTTAGCCGTGAACCAACTTTCACCTAAGTCAAACAAAAACATAGAGACAAATAAGAACTCGAAAGTTCCCAAATCAAGAGGTTCAATCCGTTCGAGTGTTCCAAGAAAAAACGAAAGTGAAAACAGCCCAAGGCTCGCCAAAGTATATGGTTACATCAACCACCCGACATTCCGGGGCAAATTTTAATCAAGTTTTTCAGGCATCAGGCTAAGGGATGGCTGGCTCAATGAAGGTCTCCAAGTCGATCCATCTGCGATGCGCGTGGCGGCCTCATCGAATGTCTCCATGAAGTCCTCGAACTTGAGCTTCTTCTCGTTGACCACTCGGAGGTTCTTCAACTTCTCCTCGTCCACATCCATGCAATGGACGCAGACGAGTGACAAAGCCACGTCTGCACCGCTCCAGACTGCCGACTTCTTCCATGCCTGCACTAGGGTTAGGATTTCATTCAACTGAGTCATCATGGACTCCAGGTCCATCTGAATGAACTCGTCGGGCTGCAGTTCCTTGTCAATTCTCCCTAAGGCACCACGTAGGCGTATGATATAGCCCAAAGCATTGCCGAGGTGCTCGTTGAGTCGAAGGACGGCGAGGGAAGCCTTGTCGTTGACAATCTGCCTGGTGGGGTTCAGCTCTCGCTATATGCTCTCCGTCTCCAGCTCCTCATTGACACAACACTCTGTCACAAGGAAACAACATCAAAAATCAGTACCACCAAGTGGAACCGAAAGCGAATGGACCACATCTGGGTGACAAACTTACCAGCGAGCTTCCCATTCATTTCAGTGCAGAAGTCATCAATGTTTTGCTCCAGGGCATTCTTCTTTTCAAGGAGTTGCGCGACCTTCTCCTCCAGAGTCTACTTCTCCTGCTCAAAGGCGTTGGCTTGATCCTTGTAGTTCTTCTCCCATTCAGAAGACTCGCCTTTGGCAGCAACAACAACTTTGAGGTTCTTGATTTCCTCCTCCAGCTTGCCGACTGATGCGAGCTTCTCGTCAGCAAGCTTGGTCTTGGTTTTGGCTTCCTTCTAGGCCAACGCCAACTCCTTGTGTTTGTTCTCCAAGGCCCGCTTCATGGTTTCTAAAGAAATAGAAGTCTCGGGCCTCTTTATGAGTTGGGTGTTCTCGCTACGAACATCTGTTGGAGCGGAATGACTCGGATCAAAGGGGGGAAACAGTGTGCAACAACCAACCGAAAGAAATGTCTTACCTCACAGGGCCTTCTTCTCCTTCTCCAGTTGGCCGCTCTTGTGCTTCTTCGCGTCGAAGTCCACCTGGAGGGATATCACCTCCTTCTCCAGAGCAGCGTAGTGGGATCCTAGCTCACAGGCCCTCTGTGTTATACAAAAGAAAGTTAGTTGGAAAGCGTGGAGGTAAAACCAAAGTTCTGATCTACTATCAGTCGATTGACCACTGAGTCATATATGAAGAAGATTGAGGACAACAACACCGTTATCTACTTCACTCGGCCGACCACTGAGTTAGCTATGAAAAAGATTGATGATAACAACGCCCTGATCTACTTCATTTGGCTGACCACCGAGTTGGGTATGAAGAAGATTGAGGATAACAACACCCTAATCTACTTCATTCGAATGACTTCCGAGTCAGCAATGAAGAAGATTGAGGACAACCACACCGTGATCTAATTTCATTCGACTAACTTCCAAGTCAGCAATGAAGAAGATCCTATCTATTGTCTCACCAGAATACGAGTGTTGCCGAGCACCCCGAGTGCCACGCGATAGTTCTAAAGACCGTTGCCTTCTGCCTACGATCGGCAGCAGTCTTGGGGACTGCACCCAATGGGTGCACTTAGCGTGCCCCACTAGAAAGTGACTCGTGTTAAGCTAAAAAATGGCAAATAGCCCCAAGGCAAAGGAGACACAGTTCTAAGACTATCACCGACTTTGTGACGCCCGAATAATTAAGCTACAGTAATCCCAAGTTAAATAGTGCCACATCACCACTCTTACTGTTGCTAATCCTCGGTTGATCCAAATCGCAATCCAAATTCAAATTCAAATTAAAGTCCAAAACTCAAAGTTTTCAAACATGAAAGCTAAAATGTTCAAACTGTGGAAAATAATCTCTGGTTATTTCTCCTGTTGAAACCAACCTCTTCTGAATTCCCAAAATGCCCCTGGGAATTAATTTTTGATCCAGCAGCAAATTATTTGGCCTTTTCAATTTCTAAAAATGGTTAGACAAATCCTTCTGACACCATACTTTTTGTTCCATCTCAATATATTGTGTTAGATTTATGTGCCAAGTTTTGTTCAAAACAAAACTCAATTGGTACAAAAAGAAAATGCAAAAGAAAACGAGAAAATGGAAAACAGAAAGTTAAAAGCAAAAAAAACAATACCCCCCTTCCTCACTGGGCCTCGATCCAACTGCCCCCTCCAAGCAGGCCGGCCCACTCCCAGACCCCCCTGGCCTATAACCCCAACTCCCCCCAACCGAACCCTAGATGCAACCGCCCCCCACTCCCCCACGATCTCCACCCTCTCCCTCCAGCGCCGCCAGGGGAGAGCCCGCGCGTGACCTCCCCCCCCACCTCTCTCGCTCACTGTCACGCCCCCCCCCCCCCGATCTGAACTGGGGCTCGGCCCCAACACCTTCCGTCGCCCTCGCCGTGGCGCCGCCGCTCGAGGGCCTCGTCGCCGTTGCCGCCCCCGACCGCCCCGGCACCACTTGCCCTGACGTCGCCCCGCCGCCTCGTCCGCACCATCGACGCCCGATCCCGCGCCCCTCGACACTGGCGCCCATCCCAGTCGCCTCCTCGCCCCTTCTTCTTCATCGCGCGACGCTCGCCTGAGACCTTTGCCTCGCCTTCACCGACCAATGTCGTCGTCGCCGGAAACGCATCCCCGGCCCCTCCCCGAGTCGACTTTTGCACAACTACAGGCCCCGGTGAGGCCTCGTCCGTCTTCGCTCTGTTCCCCTGTGATCCGGTCGCCGTAGGTCGCCTCCCGCACCCTCTCCCCCGCTCCGGCCACCTCTTGCGGTCACCGCCCCGCACGCGCCCGATGGCCATACTCGCGCCCCGGACGGACCCCGGCCGCGCACACCGCTCCCTAGACGTGCCCAGGTGCGTGCCCGTCGCCACCCGCGCCTCTGTCCGCTCCCGCCCGAGCCCACCGATGGCTGCGCCGCACGCTGCTTTCCCTCACGCCGTTTTCGATCGCACCGCAACCGCCTCCCCGCCTGCTACCCAACGCGCCCCGCCGCACCAGTTTCCGTCGCCGGAAATGGCAGGCCGACGAGCCCTGCCATGGCCGTCGGTGCGCTCCAGCGCTCGCACGCCCGTGGCCATGCGGGCGGGCGCCCGCACCTGTTTCGCCCGTTGCCCGTTTGGCCCCTAGGCCCTATGACATGTGGGGCCCAACCCCTGGAACATTTTTTCTTTAAAAAAAGAGTAAATGAATAAATAATAATTAAAATAATTAATTAGTTGATTAATTAATAAATGAATTAATTAAGTTAATTAATCCTAATTAATTAATCTAATTAACCTGTTAGTTTAATTAAATAATAATTAATTAACCTAACCCTGACTAACCTAAACAGAGAATGACAGGTGGGTCCCACGGGGCCCACACGTCAGGTTGACCAGGTCAACGGTCAACGTTGGCTGCTGACATCATGCTGACATCAGCAAGCACTATTTTGGATAATGTAATAATTAAATAAATCCTAAAAATGTTTTAAATCTTTTAAAATTAATACAAAATAAACCGTAACTCGGATGGAAAAACTTTGTACATGAAAGTTGCTCAGAACAACGAGACGAATCCGAATACGCCCTCCGTTCGTCTATCACATGTCCCTAGCATAACGAACGTTGAACTTTTCCCCTCCGGTTCATCTATCTGACAGACGTCCGGAACCGGGAAAACTTTCCCGGATGTTTCCCCCTTCGTCTATATCGCCTAGTGCCGCGTTAGAACACCTGTAGCACCGCTTATTGTCTATTTATGCATATTGTTTGCTCTGCATTTACTGTTTCTTCCCCCTCTTCTCTCAGGTAGACCTTGAGACCGCTGTTGATGCCCCTGTGATCGACTACGTCGACGATGACCCCCCTCCTTGCCAGAGCAACCAGGCAAGCAAACCCCCCCTTGAGCATTCCGATATCCCCATTTCTTTCCCTCTGATGCTTGCATTAGAACTGCTACTGCTTTCTGTATGATCCTACTCTGATGCATAGCCTGTTGTTGTTACCTGCTTTCATACCTTACCTGCTTGTCCTAAACTGCTTAGTATAGGTTGGTTAGTGATCCATCAGTGACCCCACCTTGTCCTAGTTGCCCCGCTTTATGTTTGATGACTCGATCAACGTGATCGACGTCCAGGCCCCGACACCGCACATCCCCCCCCCTAGTTGTACGACTCTGCAGAGTTACCATCGAGTGCCGAGGGTGGAACCTCTTACATCACTCCTGATAGGATCTCCGTAGTGTAGCTATACGGTCGAGGTCATCGAGGGTGATTTCCTCCTTAACCACTTCCGTTACGGCTCTGTCGTGCAACCCATTAAACGTGAACCTCGAGGGTGGATCCTCTTACGTTCACCTTGATAACAACATCGAGTGGAATTCACCGGGGGTGATTCCTCGGGTTTTCCCTTTGGTGTTAGACACATAGTTACTACGATTTTACACTGAACAATGCTACTGAAGACGGATCGACCCTGAGGGGTACCCGCGCGAGCTTAATAGCGAGTGATGTGGAGTCGGGTTGACCTGGAAGGTGCCCGCGAGATACTTACGAGGCGTGGCTGGGCATTCTTAGCCCTTGGTGCAAGTACTCGAGACGGGGCGACGGGGTCACATCGATCGTGAGTCTCTGCTCGTTACCACGCGTTCCTAATCCACTACGATTTGGATATTTGATCCGAGGGGCCTCTGGCCTGATAGCACTAACCATCACGTGGGCATAGTATGGGCGTTCTGCATCGTATACATCAGTCGAAGCTTAATAGACGTCAGCGACTGAGCGGCGCACGCCGGGTTGGACTGCGTAAGCTCCTGCCTTGTTGAAGGAGGTATCTAGGTCTGCTCACCGGCCGCGTACGCAACGTGCAGGAGTTCCCGGGGAGATGGCCCATGACCCCTGGGGGCATAGTGAAAGGATCGAGAAAAAGGTGTCTAGAGGGGGGGTGATTAGACACTAAGTGCCAAAAGTTGCAGTTTTTAATATTCTTAAGTTTAAGTGGAGTTTAAGCACAAGTTTAACAAACACAATGCATATCAAGCAAGTGTGCAATGAGTATATGAGCAGCGGAAAGTAAAGCATGCAACTTGCAAGAATGTAAAGAGAAGGGTTTGGAGTATTCAAACGCAATTGGAGACACGAATGTGTTTGTCGTGGTTCCGATAGGTGGTGCTATCATACATCCACGTTGATGGAGACTTCAACCCATGGATGGTAATGGTTGCGCGAGTCCATGGAGGGCTCCACCCACGAAGGGTCCACGAAGAAGCAACCTTGTTTATTCCATCACGGTCGTCGCCCACGAAGGACTTGCCTCACTAGCGGTAGATCTTCACGAAGTAGGTGATCTCCTTGCCCTTACAAACTCCTTGGTTCAACTCCACAATCTTGTTGGAGGCTCCCAAGTGACACCTAGCCAATCCAGGAGACACCAATCTCCAAGAAGTAACAAATGGTGTGTTGATGATGAACCCCTTGCTCTTGTGCTTCAAATGATAGTCTCCCCAACACTCAACTCTCTCTCACAGGATTTGGATTTGGTGGAAAGAAGATTTGAGTGGAAAGCAACTTGGGAAAGGCTAGAGATCAAGATTCATATGGTTGGAATGGAATATCTTGACCTCAACACAAGTGTAGGTGGTTCTCTCTCAGAAAATGTGTATTGGAAGTGTAGGTATGTTTTGATTGCTCTCTCCACGAATGAAGAGTGGGTGGAGGGGTATATATAGCCTCCACACAAAATCTAACCGTTACACACAATTTGCCAAACTCGGTGGGACCGAATGGTTAAACTCGGTCGGACCGATTCAGCAAACCTAGTGACCGTTAGGATTTTCGGTGGGACTGAGATGCAACTCGGTAGGGCCGATATGGTTAGGGTTAGGGCATAACGTAATCTCGGTGTGAACGATTACACAAACTCGGTGGGACCGATTTTGGTAATAAGCTAACCAGAGAGTTGGTCAGGCAAACTCGGTGAGACCGATTACACAAACTCGGTGGGACAGATTTTGGTAATAAGCTAACCAGAGGGTTCGCATTGTAATCTCGGTAGTACTGATTGCTCAAACTCGGTGAGACCAATTTTGGTAATGGACATACACAAAGAGATTACAATCCCATCTCGGTGAGACCGAGATCCCTATCGGTGAAACCGATTTGCTAGGGTTTGTGGCAGTGGCTATGACATCTGAAACTCGGTGGCGCCGGATAGATAGAATCGGTGGGGCCGAGTTTGACTTTTGGTTGAGGTCATATGTGGATGTGGGAAGGTAGTTGAGGGTTTTGGAGCATATCATTAAGCACTTTGAGCAAGCAAGCCATTAAGCAACACCTCATCCCCTCTTGATAGTATTGGCTTTTCCTATAGACTCAATGTGATCTTGGATCACTAAAATAGAAAATGTAGAGTCTTGATCTTGAAGCTTGAGCCAATCCTTTGTCCTTAGCATCTTGAAGGGGTTCCACATCCTCTAGTCCATGCCACTCCATTGTTGAACTTATCTGAAACATACTAGGTAAAAGTGTTAGTCCAACAAGAGATATGTTGACATTAATCACCAAAACCACCCAGGGAGCACTTGTCCTTTCACATAGGTTTAGTCCGGCGTGCTGGCCTCTCTATTAAGCATAGGTCGGGTTGCGGCGTATTGTTTGGCCGAGGCCGGGCATGACCCAGAAAAGTGTGTTTGGCCAGAGTTAATCGAGCATGGTGGGTAAGTTGGTGCACCCCTGCAGGGAAGAAAACATCTATCGATAGCCTGTCCTACGGTAACGGACACTTGGAGTTGTATCCTGATCGATACAACTAGAACTGGATACTCATGATGAGAAACGGATGGGGATGAGAATTGAATTGTGATGATAACTGGATAGTATGGCTCTGGGATTGCTTTCTCGCAGGGAGTCGAGAAAGGATCTCTGGCCGAGGTTGATAACACTACTGCTACTTTACTTTATGATACTCTACTCCCTCCTGTTGCTGCAAGATGGTGGTTTCCAGAAGATGCTAGTCTTCGATAGGCTAGGCCTTCCCCTTCCCTTCTGGCATTCTGCAGTCTAGTCCACAGATACAACCCATTTCCTTGATACAGATGCATACTTAGTTTAGATCTGATGTAAGTCTTGAAAGTACTTTGGATGAGTACTCATGGTTGCTTTGCTACCTCTTTTTCCCCCATACCCGATTGTTGCGACCAGATGACGGATCCCAGGAGCCAAACGACGCCACTGATGACTACTACTATCCAGAGGATGCCTGCTACTACGTGAAGACCACAGACGACTAGGAGTAGTTAGGAGGCTCCCAGGCAGGAGGCCTTGCCTTTTCGATCGTTGTTGCTTTTGTGCTAGCCTTCTTAAGGCACACTTGTCTAACTTATGTCTGTACTCAGATATTGTTGCTTCCGCTGACTCTTGTGTTTTCAAGGTTATGTATTCGAGCCCTCGAGGCCCCTAGCTTGTAATATAAAGCTTGTGTTATTTTAATTTGTGACTAGAGTTGTGTTGTGATATCTTCCCGTGAGTCCTTGATCTTGATCGTACACATTTGCGTGTATGATTAGTGTACGGTCAAATCGGGGGCATCACAAGTTGGTATCAGAGCCGACTGCCTGTAGGAAGCCCCCTTTCCAACTCCTTGGCCGAAGTTGAGTCTAGTCATCCAAAACTATTTTACTAACTTGGTTGTGTGGCTTACGTGCCCACCTCGCCATTGGGTGGTATTAGGATCTTTTATTCCTCGTCTATACTCTGGGAGTCTGATCTCTCTTCTATTCGGGTTAAATAATTTTGCTAAAAATCTAACTTTAGGTTCTCGAAAATACTTTCTCCCGGAGAGCCCCTTCAGTCCAGATGATCGCTTGCTGCACCAGAAGATTTCGAAGATACTCTCCGATGTTTCCCCGAAACCCTTGTGCCCTTCGCCATTGCAATTTCATATCACGGATAAATCCCTATGGACAGCTGCATACACTTGTCGTCCATACCTTCTTTTCCAATTGTTCTTGTTATTACAAGATACCTTGAAATACTTCGGAATTTCCGAGAATCCTTTGTGCCTGCTGCCTTGCAGCTTCTTTACCGCCTGAATACCCCCCTACGAATAATTCCTCACACTTATTGAGGATTTGTTCATTCCTAGTTGATCATATGTCTCCCAAAATTCTTTGAGTGCAACTCGATCTCCCGAAGATCCACTAAAGCCTAGTGCTCCCGAAAGTTTTGTCTGCCTGCATTATGGTTAAATCCATATGTATGGCAATATTCATTAAACATCCTTTGTCATTGTCATCCTGAGCCTATTGATTCATTATGTTGCGATTGCTCGCAATCATCAGCCGAACCCTGAAATTTGACCTTCCTGCTCATAAGTCATTCTGGACATGAGCTGGTTCTCGGCAAATCAAACCTTAATTGATTGTCGATCTATATCTATTCAACTTGCTTGTCTTTTGATCAGAGTGTCTGCTTCTGATCTTCTAATTTGGAAATCATAATTTCTTTGCATTAAGCATCGAATTATCCAGTTGTTTCTATAATCCAATGCCTTTGCATTCTTTTCTTCTTCTGATTGAATATTGATACTCAAATCAGATCCATTGAAGACCGTTGAATCGTTTGTTGGATTATTATCCAGCAGTTCCCTTCATGTTCAAAATTTTATGCGCTTTTCCTCAGATACATAATGCCTTTGGTAAATTGTATCATGTCCTTTTGTCAAACATGCTCTGCTTTCAAGCTTGTGTTAATTACTCCTGAAACTTGTAGTATATGTTCCTAAGATGCCCCAAGGGGTTGAACTAATGATTTCCCTAATTTGTGTGAACCCGGAAATTTCTATGGGTCATACTCTACTAGTGTTACGCCAGATAAAAATTTCTACACCACAACTTTGTCAAATGCGAGAAGTAATTGAGAGTTTATGCATTGAAGAAGTGGGAGTCGACCTTGAACTTTGTGTTCATGCCCATAGACATGATGTAGATCTTATCATGGAAGCTTCTCATACAATTAAGGTTCCCTTGGTACAAGCTCATCTTGCATGTGTAAATTGGTTCCTTGCAATCGTGGTTCCGACCATATTTCTCCTTGATTCCATTTCCCGAACAAGTTAAAATACTTGTCTTCTGCAGATCATTTCATCTGCCCAACATCTATGTTGATCTACCTCGAGTATTGCCCCCTGTTCTCTCAAGGATATTGTGTCATTGCACCACTCTTGTGAATTCTCATTGGAATGATACTCCATCACATTATTCCCAGCCTGATCGGCTATATCATTATCATGCTAAATTTTAACCATGCTACCTGGTCCTTCTCAGAGCACAATTTTTTATGATGAGTTAAGCTTACGTCGATCTTCCTCGTCATATCATTTCACCTTGAACAACAAGCTTGATTCCGAGTTTGTGTCGTACCCGTGGTCCCCATAACGTTTTGCTTCATCATTTCTTTGAATTGATGTCATCGCCGATCAATTACATCTTCATGAAACCTCTCGACAAATGTGTCGTGATCATCATCAACATTCTGAGCTTTTCTAGGATATCAATCGATTTCATGATGAGAAATACCATCCTTGCCTCTCGATGGTTTGCGTCAGCACCAACAACTTTCTTGTCTTCCCCCAACACAAACTTGTTCATATGATTTTGGAAATACATCCTTTTTGGCATGTCGATGGATTGCTGCTGAGCCCGTCAGCCACACCCTCATCTTTTCCCTGCTAGAATTGTATGACTTATTTTCTAAGTTGTTTCCGATGGATACTTGGTGTATCCAAAGTTTGACCTTTGCTTGAAACCATGTCAATGCTATCTCGAAGCATGTCTGTGGTAATCCAATCTCCAATAAGAACATTTAAAGCACGATACTAAATCTTCTTTATCAATTATCCAAACACCGTTGTATGGGTAATATCATGATTCTTCCCTCGCCCCATTATCTAAATGCTTTTGAACTTGCTGTCCTATCATGTATATCATGTTCTGTTTGTCCTTGGGAAGGATATACCCCTGAAATATGTGTTTAAACACATTTTCCTTTCCATTGGTTTGTTTAAACTTTATTGTGATCTAAATTATATAAGCAGTAATATTTCCCTGCTTATGTAAACACCTCGTTGTATCACTCTGTCAGTAAGACCCTGTTACTATTGTTGACGACATTCTGGTAGCCGCCGATGGATGAGAACTTTGCCTATTGGTCCGCCTCGTCTTAACGAGCAGGAAAATGGTTCTCTTCGTCCCTCGCCCTTGGTACCAACGTTCTTGCCAACATAACTGATAGGCTATCCTCTGTCCTACCTTGCTATCATGACCGTGCATATGTTAGCGCCCTTCCTACCTTTAACCCACATGGTGGGCCCATAATCCACAGTTCCACAGGATCGAAACCTGACTCTCCTGTGCATCTCTGTCTTCCAAAATTGTTCCTCACGCTTGGCTTCGTATGTAATTCACGAGCCACCTTCTTGGGATATTTTCTGCTATCAGATGCAATACTTATTTTCGATGCACTGAACCCCTTTCATACTCTGTTTCAGACATCGAATAATTTTCCATCCACTTGAAGCTTCTTATTGCTCCTCCTTACCTTGCTCTTGATGGCTTTCTTAAATTTCAACTCGAGAGATGCCTCTATGCCACGTCGCGAGATAGCCCCCAGGTACCTATCTTGTGTTGAGCCCCGTCCTTTTCGAGTCATTCCCCCTACTACACCCCTTAAATCTCGGGACGAGATTTCTTGTAGTGGAGGAGAATTGTGACGCCCGGATAATTAAGCTATAGTAATCCCAAGTTAAATAGTGCCACGTCACCACTCTTACTGTTGCTAATCCTCGATTGATCCAAATCGCAATCCAAATTCAAATTCAAATTAAAGTCCAAAACTCAAAGTTTTCAAACATGAAAGCTAAAATGTTCAAACTGTGGAAAATAATCTCTGGTTATTTCTCCTGTTGAAACCAACCTCTCCTGAATTCCCAAAATGCCCCTGGGAATTAATTTTTGATCCAGCAGCAAATTATTTGGCCTTTTCAATTTCTAAAAATGGTTAGACAACTCCTTCGGACCCCATACTTGTTCCATCTCAATATATTGTGTTAGATTTATGTGCCAAGTGTTGTTCAAAACAAAACTCAATTGGTACAAAAAGAAAATGCAAAAGAAAAAGAGAAAATGGAAAACCGAAAGTTAAAAGCAAAAAGAATACCCCCCTTCCTCACTGGGCCTCGGTCCAACTGCCCCCTCCAAGCAGGCCGGCCCACTCCCACACCCCCTGGCCTATAACCCCAACTCCCCCCAACCGAACCCTAGATGCAACCCCCCACTCCCCCATGATCTCCAC
>NC_057803.1:475814499-475830838 GCF_018294505.1 Triticum aestivum
CCCGGCACCACTTGCCCTGATGTCGCCCCGCCGCCTCGTCCGCACCATCGATGCCCGATCCCACGTCCCTCGACGCTGGTGCCCATCCCAGTCGCCTCCTCGCCCCTTCTTCTTCGTCGCGCGACGCCCGCCTGAGACCTCTGCCTCGCCGTCACCGACCAACGTCGTCGTTGCCGGAAACGCATCCCCGGCCCCTCCCCGAGCCGACTTTTGCACAACTACAGGCCCCGATGAGGCCTCGTCCGTCTTCGCTCAGTTCCCCTGTGATCCGGTCGCCGTAGGTCGCCTCCCGCACCCTTTCCCCCGCTCCGGCCACCTCTTGCGGTCACCGCCCCGCACGCGTCCGGTGGCCATACTCGCGCCCCGGACGCACCCCGGTCGCGCACACCGATCCCTGGACGTGCCCAGGTGCGCGCCCGCCGCCACCCGCGCCTCTGTCCGCTCCCGCCCGAGCCCACCGATGGCTACGCTGCCCGCTACTTTCCCTCACGCCATTTTTGATCGCACCGCAACCGCCTCCCCGCCTGCTACCCAACGCGCCCCGCAGCACCAGTTTCCGTCGTCGGAAATGGCAGGCCGGCGAGCCCTGCCATGGCCGTCGGTGCGCTCCAGCGCCCGTGGCCATGCGGACGGGCGCCCGCACCTGTTTCGCTCGTTGCCCGTTTGGCCCCTAGGCCCTATGACATGTGGGGCCCAGCCCCTGGAACATTTTTTCTCTAAAAAAAGAGTAAATAAATAAATAATAATTAAAATAATTAATTAATTAATTAATTAATTAATTAATCCTAATTAATTAATCTAATTAACCTGTTAGTTTAATTGAACAATAATTAATTAACCTAACCCTGACTAACCTAAACAGAGAATGACAGGTGGGTCCCACGGGGCCCACACGTCAGGTTGACTAGGTCAACGGTCAACGTTGACTACTGACGTCATGCTGACGTCAGCAAGCACTATTTTGCATAATGTTGGTTTAAAATAATTAAATAAATCCTAAAAATGTTTTAAATCTTTTAAAATTAATATAAAATAAACCATAACTCGGATGGAAAAACTTTGTACATGAAAGTTGCTCAGAACGACGAGACGAATCCGAATACGCCCTCCGTTCGTCTATCACATGTCCCTAGCATAACGAACGTTGAACTTTTCCCCTCCGGTTCATCTATCTGACAGACGTCCAGAACCGGGAAAACTTTCCCGGATGTTTCCCCCTTCGTCTATATCGCCTAGTGCCGCGTTAGAACACCTGTAGCACCGCTTATTGTCTATTTATGCATATTGTTTGCAGTGCATTTACTGTTTCTTCCCCCTCTTCTCTCAGGTAGACCCCGAGACCGCTGTTGATGCCCCTGTGATCGACTACATCGACGACGACCCCCCTCCTTGCCAGAGCAACCAGGAAAGCAAACCCCCCCTTGAGCATTCCGATATCGCCCATTTCTTTCCCTCTCATGCTTGCATTAGAACTGCTACTGCTTTCTGTATGATCCTACTCTGATGCATAGCCTGTTGTTGTTACCTGCTTTCATACCTTACTTGCTTGTCCTAAACTTCTTAGTATAGGTTGGTTAGTGATCCATCAGTGACCCCCACCTTGTCCTAGTTGCCCCGCTTTATGTTCGATGACTCGATCAACGTGATCGACGTCCAGGCCCCGACACCACACATCCCCCCCTAGTTGTACGAATCTACAGAGTTACCATCGAGTGCCGAGGGTGGAACCTCTTACATCACTCCTGATAGGATCTCCGTAGTGTAGCTATACGGTCGAGGTCATCGAGGGTGATTTCCTCCTTAACCACTTCTGTTACGGCTCTGTCGTGCAACCCATCAAACGTGAACCTCGAGGGTGGATCCTCTTACGTTCACCTTGATAACAACATCGAGTGGAATTCACCGGGGGTGATTCCTCGGGTTTTCCCTTTGGTGTTAGACACACAGTTACTATGATTTTACACTGAACCATGCTACTGAAGACGGGTCGACCCTGAGGGGTACCCGCGCGAGCTTAATAGCGAGTGACGTGGAGTCGGGTTGACCTGGAAGGTGCCTGCGAGATACTTACGAGACGTGGCCGGCCATTCTTAGCCCTTGTTGCAAGTACTCGAGATGGGGCGACGGGATCACATCGATCGTGAGTCTCTGCTCGTTACCGCGCGTTCCTAATCCACTATGATTTGGATATTTCATCCGAGGGGCCTCTGGCCTGATAGCACTAACCATCACGTGGGCATAGTATGGGTGTTCTGCATCATATACATCAGCCGAAGCTTAATAGACGTCAACGACTGAGCGGCGCGCGCCGGGTTGGACTGCGTAAGCTCCTGCCTTGTTGAAGGAGGTAGCTAGGTCTACTCACCGATTGCGTACGCAACGTGCAGGAGTTCCCAGGGAGATGGCCCATGACCCCTGGGGGCATAGGTTTAGTCCGGCGTGCTGGCCTCTCTATTAAGCCTAGGTCGGGTTGTGGCGTATTGTTTGGCCGAGGTCGGGCATGACCCAGAAAAGTGTGTTCGGCCGGAGTTAATCGAGCGTGGTGGGTAAGTTGGTGCACCCTTGCAGGGAAGAAAACATCTATCGATAGCCTGTCCTACGGTAACGGACACTTGGAGTTGTATCCCGATCGATACAACTAGAACTAGATACTCATGATGAGAAACGGATGGTGATGAGAATTGAATTGTGATGATAACTGGATAGTATGGCTCTGGGATTGCTTTCTCGCAGGGAGTCGAGAAAGGATCTCTAGCCGAGGTTGATAACACTACTTCTACTTTACTTTATGCTACTCTACTCCCTCTTGTTGGTGCAAGATGGTGGTTTCCAGAAGATGCTAGTCTTCGATAGGCTAGGCCTTCCCCTTCCCTTCTGGCATTCTGCAGTCTAGTCCACAGATACAACCCATTTCCTTGATACAGATGCATATTTAGTTTAGATCTGATGTAGGTCTTGCGAGTACTTTGGATGAGTACTCACGGTTTCTTTGCTACCTCTTTTTCCCCATACCCAATTGTTGTGACCAGATGACGGATCCCAGGAGCCAGACAACGCCACTGATGACTACTACTATCCGGAGGATGCCTACTACTACGTGAAGACCGCAGACGACTAGGAGTAGTTAGGAGGCTCCCAGGCAGGAGGCCTTGCCTTTTCGATCATTGTTGCTTTTGTGCTAGCCTTCTTAATGCACACTTGTCTAACTTATGCCTGTACTCAAATATTGTTGCTTCCGCTGACTCTTGTGTTTTCAAGCTTATGTATTCGAGCCCTCGAGGCCCCTGGCTTGTAATATAAAGCTTGTGTTATTTTAATTTGTGACTAGAGTTGTGTTGTGATATCTTCCCATGAGTCCTTGATCTTGATCGTACACATTTGTGTGTATGATTAGTGTATGGTCAAATCGGGGGCGTCACAGACTGCCTCTAGTCAGCGGTAGCCTCAGGGACTACACGTAGTGGGTACACTCGGCATGCCCCCACTGGATCGCAAACACTCAAAAGTGCTCCAAGTGAAAGCGACAACATCAAAAAGCATTAAGTTCTAAGACTCATGCTGACTGTTTCCAGTTAACAGGAGCCTCGGGGACTAAACCCAGTGGGTGCACTCAGCGCGCCTCCACTGGAACATCGTCACACACCTAGTGGCTGTGCCCTGCGCAAACCCACTGACAAAACCCTACCACAGATAAAGAAAAGAAGAAACTTCAACTAAAAATCTTACCCACAATGGTACTTACTCGGACGTTGGTCTGCAATGCCTCACTGGCATCGTAGGCATCCTTCAGTCGGTTGCACACCAACCCCACCTGGATCAGAGCCTCCTTGCTCGCCCCCACTTGATCTTCAGGGACATGGTACAGGGGGGAAAGCGGTGGCGGAGGTCGACGAAGGCGTTGGTGTGGGCCTTGGTGTTGGGATCACTGCAGTCATAGGCACTGAACTGCTCTGTGCCAAAGGACTCGGTCCCGTGGCCTTCACGGTAGTCTTGGCCGGCGACGCACACTCCACTTGGTGAGGAGAGGCCTCCTGCATGGCCACGTCAGCATCGGGCGCCTCCTGGTTGACCTCTGGGTTAGACGGAACGGCCCGCTCATCGTCATCTAGCTGGATGACCTTGGGTGGAGCTGCAGAAGCATGTGAGTCAGAGAAGCTAATAGAACTCAATCAGATATGTTCTGGACATCAATAACCAGCCGACATGAAAATACCTTTGGAAGTGGCGGCGTCTGCCGCATCACCATCACCTTGGTCCCTCTTATGAGCATGCGGGTCCCCTCCTGGCCCCCCTTGGGTTGTCCCGAGCACAAGTGATTGCTTGGATCTTGGCCCCGACATCCTTCTCGGTGAGGTCTTCCGGGTGCACCCGAGTGGGATCATTCGACCCTTCATACATCCACATCGGGTGGACCCTGGCCTGCAGCGGTTCGATCCGCCAAGTGAGGAACGTCTCCAGTAGACCCATCTCGTTCACACCGGCATTCACATCACTAACGAGGGCAACAACCAAGATACTGATGTCTACCTTCTCCTCTCTCGTCACCGAAAGGGACTCGGGAGTCCACACCCTCTCTGCAGAATATGGAGGGAGACCCGACTGGCCGTTGGCCCCGGAGACGTCTCTGCAGTAGAACCAGGTTCCCTGCTACCCCTTGACAGAGTCGGGAAAGCTCATTTTACGAAAGGCGTTGTCACCCCGGAGCTGGATGCCCAAGCCCCCACACAGCTGGTTGAACCCGATCTTCTCACTAGTTGGTGAATCTTTCTTGACAACGATCGACCAACAAGTGAAGATGTGCTTGAAGAGCCCCCAATGGGGGTGACATCCAAGGAAGTTTTCACAGAGGAAGATGAAAGCTGAGAGGTAGATGATGGCATTTGGGGGGATATGGTGGAGTTGCTCTCCGAAATAATCGAGGAACGCCCGGAAGAAAGGGTGGGGAGGCATTGAGAATCCCCTCGCGATGCGGGTGACCACCAGGACACGCTCGTCCTCCTGTGGCGCCGACTCGACCTCCCCCGCGCCCAGATGACACCACCCATCCCGAGGGATGAGTCCCTCCACCGCGAGATCTTCCAGCCGCTTGGCCGAGACGCGCGAAGGCATCCAGTTCCCCGTTGTGCCTCCAGCTGTTGCACTGGAGCTGAAGGAGGTGGCTTTCCCGGCCTT
Organism: Triticum aestivum; assembly: GCF_018294505.1. NCBI lineage: Eukaryota > Viridiplantae > Streptophyta > Magnoliopsida > Poales > Poaceae > Triticum > Triticum aestivum. The sequence goes on from NC_057803.1 coordinate 475,819,672, forward strand.
CTTTGCCTTCTCCGCCTTGGCCATGGAGTCTCTTGCCATTGTTGTGGGGGCTCTGAGCACTCGAGTGGAGAGGAGAAGCGAAGGAGCCGGAGCAGAGAGAAGGGGATCTGAGGTCCTGGCCTTGGCCTCCAAATTTTTTATATTGCGAGCCAGATCTTGCACCATAGACCTCTGGATCAACGGCACACGCAATAGGGCATCACACAGAATAGATGCGGCATGTGGAGGATTTCATGCGCAAAATCGAGGTGTCGTGCCCCCACTTTCCCCACTAACGCATGTCGTTACCGCTTCTGTGTGCGTGCACACAAATTTAAATCCCAGGATTTCCGGAGCGAATCAATCCGATTGATTACCCATGATTCCTTTCCTAAAGGACACATGTTAGTCCGACTGACCACCCTCCGCGGGGACCCGTGCACTCATCCAAGCTAAACACCCAATTGAAGTCCTCTTCAGGATTGCTATGAGATGAGCTTGATGCCCCTCCGCGGGTTGACTTGGCCCTTTCAGTAGGCTCCAAGGTGCATGACTCGTAAACCTGGACTAGCTGGCATTCCCCTAGGATAGGAGTGGCACCTCTCCAGAGAATGAGACCATGCGTCGGCATTTTCACTCGAGTTATAATGGCATGCCCTCACTCGGACCCCAAGTCTATCTCCTTCGAGAGACAAACGAATGCCACCGGGTTTTTCTCGGTGATCAATATTTAACCGAAGGATCGACCCATTCATCCTACGAAACCTCAACCGATTCGGGGGCTAATGATGAGGTCACCTATTATACGTAGGGTCAAGGACCCATCATATAGGACCCACATGGGGCCCATCACAACCATGGGTAGGTCCCTGGACCATACCAACATTCGGATGCATATCTATGGAAGTCCACTCAGACACCTCGACGGCACTCGGCTGGACAACCAACACTCGGACTAAAGAGGTGAAGGGATGGCGTGGGAGCTACAATAGTCGAGGAATCCTAAGTCACCCTTAAGGCGGAGTCAAGACTACTATTACCTGTAACTGCTGTAGTAGAGGCTCTTTACATTTGTAACTGACGCAATCAATGTCATTAAGTGCCTTGGCAACGTGGAGGACATGGGGCTGCAACACACTCTATATAAGTCACACTCCACCTCCTGAGCTAGGGTCGGCAACCTTTGTAACTATACCCATCAAAGCAAAACCAAGCCTCGGGGCACGAGACATAGGGTTGTTACCTCCGCCTAGAGGGGCCTGAACTCGTAAAACACCGAGTGGTACGCCTGCGCTGTAGCTAGACTCTGCCCCTTATTCGTACCCCTAGTACTCATTGTCAAGATGGTAACCCCGATAGTCCCTTCTGGTCTAGAAAAAATCGTCAAAAAGTTTCGTAGCGTTTGGACTTTGTTTGGTGCTGATTTTCTGAAAAGCCAAAAATAAGCAAAAAAAACAACTGGCACCGGGCACTAGATTAATAGGTTAGTCCCCAAAAATGATATATATAATTGCATAATAAACATCCAAAGATTGATAGTATAATAGCATGGAACAATAAAAAGTTATAGATATGTTGGAGACATATCAGTATCCATGAGAGGTGATCAGGGCGATCATAGATCCCTTTGGCCTACCCTTGCCTATCATACACGCGTTTGATGTAGCGTGAAAGCAAGATGTCAAGGAATTGCCCTGATCTGTCAGCAACCAACTTGAAAGAGCCGAGCATGAGCTACTGGCCAGGCGAGAGATTGCCAGCCTCTAATGGTTCCACGTGCTGGGTTCGTTCTTCGGTCAACGTCGCCCGGGCCTGGCGCGCCAAGTGACAGAGCAAATTCCCGTTAGATCCCTCGGTAGGGTTCATGAAGAGACCGGAAGTACCGGGATGGAGTCTGCACACACAATTTACCCAGGTTCGGGCCTCCAGAGAGTAATATTCTACATCATGCTTTGTCTTGTTATTCATGGTGAGGGGATACATCCTACAGAGGATTGCAAATGGTGTTTGGGATGTCTATCGAGATTGAGTTTCAGACTGGATCGCTAATGAGGACCTAGGCCTCCATTTATATAGACAGGAGAGGCCTAGGGTTTACACATGAGGTAGGTCAGATCAATTTAGCCGCCGCCCTCTATCTTGAGGCACACGCTCATTTCCTTTGCCTTCTTAGGGTTCCCCGATACACCTTGGGGCTGGTGGGCCTTGGTCGAGGTCGGGCTCCTTTACATCAGGTACCCTGGGTTCAGGATCCTGTCACTGGGGTATTCTATTGAGTCACTTGATATATGTTTTGATAATCAACATGAGGATTCCCGTGGTGACATTGGGGTAATCTAGGCATAGAGGTTGATACATGTTTACATCCTACTTTCTCTGAGAGGAACTTTGGAGTGATTCTTTATTGCACGTTGAGGGATTTTTATATGATTCAATCATGTTAGCACTGTTGAGAGATTGCACTAGTGAAAGTATGAACCCTAGGCCTTGTTTCCAAGCATTGCAATGCCATTTGTGCTCACTTTTATCAGTTGCTACCTTGTTATTTTTATTAATTCATATTATAAAAACCTATATCTACTATCCATACTACACTTGTATCACCATCTCTTTGCCAAACTAGTGCACCTATACAATTTACCATTGTATTGGGTGTGTTGGGGACACAAGAGATTGCTTGTATTTGATTACAGGGTTGTTTGATAGAGACCATCTTCATCCTACACCTCCCACGGATTGATAAATCTTGGGTCATTCACTTGAGGGAAATTTGTTGTTGTCCTACAAAACTCTGCTCTTGGAGGCCCAAGAGAGTTTAGAAGAATAAAGTTCATAGTAGACATCAATTACTGACTCCGAGTTGCAGCAGAATAAGACGAGACGGTGTAGATCTTACTTGGACTCCCTCGAACCGTGGATGAATGATCCCCCGAACCACCCATGAACAGTCCCTCAAACAGAAGACCGAAATCACGACCTCTCTACTAGTTGTAAGCGCACAGTCTTCATGATCTGGCAGCGCTTCACCCTCCAGAGCTAATCATCGCCAGAGAATTAGAGGAAGGAGATTAGAACCATATTGGGCTTCTAATTATGAGGATTATATGATCTAGGTCTAGCTCTAATTGATCAACTATGACCAACTAGAACTAGACATAGAGAGCTAAAGGAGGCTCCAAAACTTGTGTGTTCAAAGGTGCCCGAAACCTCTAGTATATATAGGTTGGAGGGGAGAGGAGGGGGCGCCCCACGGGGGGAAGGACCTACCCCCTTGCGCCAGCCAAGAGGAGGGGGAGTCCCCCTCCAATTCGGCCTCCCCTCCCCTTTCCATGGGGAAAAGGGGGCGTCACCCCTTTTGGGCCCAAGTGGCCCAAGTAGCCTTCCACCACATGGCCTTTTTATGCCCCCCAATATTAAATTAAATATATAAACGTCCTAACTATTACTAGAGCCTTTTATTATCAATTTAACATCTCCGGAAACATTTTCCACCTATATATTATTTATAGGTAATACCCAGTATTGCCTGGTAAACTCCGAAACCCTTCAAGTGACCCTGAAACGCTTTCGGTTCCTCTTGAAACTATTTCACAAATATTTCCTCATTACCCTTGTCCTACTAACACTCAATAGATCGTGATTACCTTAATCTTGTGACCTTGTAGGTTCGGTAAAACATAGACATGAACAAAACCCCTTTGTTTAATGACCGATAGCAGAACCGTGGACATCCATATGGATCCCTATGAGTACATGAATGACATTCAAGTAAACCTTTGGTTATCATGTGCTATTCCCTTTGCTCCACGATACTTTACAAAACCCAAGGTGAGATATATCGGTATCCTCTTGAGTCATACACATGAACGAAATATGCCCTAGAGGCAATAATAAAGTTATTATTTATTTCCTTATATCATGATAAATGTTTATTATTCATGCTAGAATTGTATTAACCGGAAACATAATACTTGTGTGAATACATAGACAAACTAAACGTCACTAGTATGCCTCTACTTGACTAGCTCGTTAATCAAAGATGGTTATGTTTCCTAACCATAGACATGTGTTGTCATTTGATTAACGGGATCACATCATTAGGAGAATGATGTGATTGACATGACCCATTCCATTAGCTTAGCACCCGATCGTTTAGTATGTTGCTATTGCTTTCTTCATGACTTATACATGTTCCTGTGACTATGAGATTATGCAACTCCCGTTTGCCGGAGGAACACTTTTTGTGCTACCAAACGTCACAACGTAACTGGGTGATTATAAAGGTGCTCTACAGGTGTCTCCAAAGGTACATGTTGGGTTGGCGTATTTTGAGATTAGGATTTGTCACTCCGATTGTCGGAGAGGTATCTCTGTGCCCTCTCGGTAATGCACATCACTTAAGCCTTGCAAGCAATGCAACTAATGAGTTAGTTGCGAGATGATGTATTACGGAACGATTAAAGAGACTTGCCGATAACGAGATTGAACTAGGTATTGAGATACCGACGATCGAATCTCAGGCAAGTAACATACCGATGACAAAGGGAACAACGTATGTTGTTATGCGGTCTGACCGATAAAGATCTTCGTAGAATATGTAGGAGCCAATATGAGCATCTAGGTTCCGCTATTGGTTATTGACCGGAGACGTGTCTCGGTCATGTCTACATTGTTCTCGAACCCGTAGGGTCCGCACGCTTAACGTTACGATGACAGTTTCATTATGAGTTTATATATTTTGATGTACCGAAGGTTTTTCGGAGTCCCGGATATGATCACGGACATGACGAGGAGTCTCGAAATGGTCGAGACATAAAGATCGATATATTGGACGGCTATATTCGGACACTGGAAGTGTTTTGGGTGATTTCGGAGAAAATTGGAGTGCCGGAAGGGTTACCGGAACCCCCCGGGGAAGTATTGGGCCTTAGTGGGCCTGAGGGGAGAGAGAGGGCAGCAGCCCAGGAGGTGGCGCGCCCCCTCCCATGGGGAGTCCGAATTGGACTAGGGGAGGGGGCGCGGCCCCTCTTTCCCTCTCCCTCTCCCTATCTTTCCTTCCCCCTTCTCTCTTCCTAGTTGGACTAGGAAAGGGGAGTCCTACTCCTACTAGGAGGAGGACTCCCCCCTCCTTGGCGCGCCCCAAGGGCCGGCCGGCCTCTCCCCCTTGCTCCTTTATATACGGGGGCAGGGGGCACCTCTAGACACACAAGTTGATCTTCGTGATCGTTCTCTTAGCCGTGTGCGGTGCCCCCCTCCACCATAATCCTCGATAATATTGTAGCGGTGCTTAGGCGAAGCCCTGCGACGGTAGAACATCAAGATCGTCACCACGCCGTCGTGCTGACGGAACTCTTCCCCGACACTTTGCTGGATCGGAGTCCGGGGATCGTCATCGAGCTGAACGTGTGCTAGAACTCGGAGGTGCCATAGTTTCGGTGCTTGATCGGTCGGGCCGTGAAGACGTACGACTACATCAACCGCGTTGTGCTAACGCTTCCACTTCTGGTCTACGAGGGTACGTAGACAACACCCTCCCCTCTCGTTGCTATGCATCACCATGATCTTGCGTGTGCGTAGGAATTTTTTTGAAATTACTACGTTCCCTAACAGTGGCATCCGTGCCAGGTTTTTATGTGTTGATGTTATATGCACGAGTAGAACACAAGTGAGTTGTGGGCGATATAAGTCATACTGCTTACCAGCATGTCATACTTTGGTTCAGCGGTATTGTTGGATAAAGCGGCCCGGACCGACATTACGCGTACGCTTACGCGAGACTGGTTCTGCTGACGTGCTTTGCACACAGGTGGCTGGCGGGTGTCAGTTTCTCCAACTTTAGTTGAACTGAGTGTGGCTACGCCCGGTCCTTGTGAAGGTTAAAACAGCACCAACTTGATAAACTATCATTGTGGTTTTTGATGCATAGGTAAGATTGGTTCTTGCTTAAGACCGTAGCAGCCACGTAAAACTTGCAACAAACAAAGTACAGGACATCTAACTTGTTTTTGCAGGGCATGTTGTGATGTGATATGGTCAAGACATGATGCTAAATTTTATTGTATGAGATGATCATGTTTTGTAACCGAGTTATCGGCAACTGGCAGGAGCCATATGGTTGTCGCTTTATTGTATGCAATGCAATCGCCCTGTAATGTTTTACTTTATCACTAAGCGGTAGCAATAGTCGTAGAAGCATAAGATTGGCGAGACGACAACGATGCTACGATGGAGATCAAGGTGTCGCGCCGGTGACGATGGTGATCATGACAATGCTTCGGAGATGGAGATCACAAGCACAAGATGATGATGGCCATATCATATCACTTATATTGATTGCATGTGATGTTTATCTTTTATGCATCTTATCTTGCTTTGATTGACGGTAGCATTATAAGATGATCTCTCAATAAATTTCAAGATAAAAGTGTTCTCCCTGAGTATGCACCATTGCCAAAGTTCGTCGTGCCCAGACACCACGTGATGATCGGGTGTGATAAGCTCTACGTCCATCTACAACGGGTGCAAGCTAGTTTTGCACACGCAGAATACTCAGGTTAAACTTGACGAGCCTAGCATATGCAGATATGGCCTCAGAACACTAAGACCGAAAGGTCGAGCGTGAATTATATAGTAGATATGATCAACATAGTGAAGTTCACCATTGAAAACTACTCCATTTCACGTGATGATCGGTTATGGTTTAGTTGATTTGGATCACGTGATCACTTAGAAGATTAGAGGGATGTTTTTCTGAGTGGGAGTTCTTAAGTAATATGATTAATTGAACTTAAATTTATCATGAACTTAGTACCTGATAGTATCTTGCTTGTTTATGTTTAATTGTAGATAGATGGCCCGTGCTGTTGTTCCGTTGAATTTTAATGCGTTCCTTGAGAAAGCAAAGTTGAAAGATGATGGTAGCAATTATACGGACTGGGTCCGTAACTTGAGGATTATCCTCATTGCTGCACAGAAGAATTACGTCCTAGAAGCACCGCTGGGTGCCAGGCCTGCTGCTGATGCAACTGACGACATTAAGAACGTCTGGCAGAGCAAAGCTGATGACTACTCGATAGTTCAATGTGCCATGCTTTACGGCTTAGAACCGGGACTTCAACGATGTTTTGAACATCATGGAGCATATGAGATGTTCCAGGAGTTGAAGTTAATATTTCAAGCAAATGCCCGAATTGAGAGATATGAAGTCTCCAATAAGTTCTATAGCTGCAAGATGGAGGAGAACAGTTCTGTCAGTGAGCATATACTCAAAATGTCTGGGTATAATAATCGCTTGATTCAACTAGGAGTTAATCTTCCGGATGATTGCGTCATTGACAGAATTCTCCAATCACTTCCACCTAGCTACAAGAGCTTCGTGATGAACTATAATATGCATGGGATGGATAAAACAATTCCCGAGCTCTTCGCAATGCTAAAAGCTGCGGAGGTAGAAATCAAGAAGGAGCATCAAGTGTTGATGGTCAACAAGACCACTAGTTTCAAGAAAAAGGGCAAGGGGAAGAAGAAGGGAAACTTCAAGAAGAACAGCAAGCAAGTTGCTGCTAAGGAGAAGAAACCCAAGTCTGGACCTAAGCCTGAAACTGGGTGCTTCTACTGCAAGCAGACTGGTCACTAGAAGCGGAACTGCCCCAAGTATTTGGCGGATAAGAAGGATGGCAAGGTGAACAAAGGTATATGTGATATACATGTTATTGATGTGTACCTTACTAGAGCTCGCAGTAGCACCTGGGTATTTGATACTGGTTCTGTTGCTAATATTTGCAACTCGAAACAGGGACTATGGATTAAGTGAACACTGGCGAAGGACGAGGTGACGATGCGCGTGGGAAATGGTTCCGAAGTTGATGTGATCGCAGTCGGCACGCTACCTCTACATCTACCATCGGGATTAGTATTAGACCTAAATAATTGTTATTTGGTGCCAGCGTTAAGCATGAACATTATATCTGGATCTTGTTTGATGCGAGACGGTTATTCATTTAAATCAGAGAATAATGGTTGTTCTATTTATATGAGTAATATCTTTTATGGTCATGCACCCTTGAAGAGTGGTTTATTTTTGATGAATCTCGATAGTAGCGATACACATATTCATAATGTTGAAGCCAAAAGATGCAGAGTTGATAATGATAGTGCGACTTAATTGTGGCACTGCCGTTTAGGTCATATCGGTGTAAAGCGCATGAAGAAACTCCATACTGATGGACTTTTGGAACCACTTGATTATGAATCACTTGGTACTTGCGAACCGTGCCTCATGGGTAACTAAAACGTCGTTCTCCGGTGCTATTGTAATGCCCTCGATGCGGCTATATCTCCCACGTGTCGAAGCACGACTTAGAGGCATAACCGCATCGAAAGCAATGTCGCAAGTGAGGTAATCTTCACACAACCCATGTAATACAATAGGGGGAAAAGATACATAGTTGGCTTACAATTGCCACTTCACACAATTACATGAATAAAGCATTACAACATCCAAATACAATCAAGGTACGACTATGGAACCAAAATAAAAGAAGAATCCCAAGTGCGACAAAGGTCCCCGATCGACCCCAACTGGGCTCCACTACTGATCAACTAGAACGGAACAACATAAAGGACAAGATCTTCAACGAGCTCCTCCTGAGCTTGGTTGCGTCATCTGCACGGACTCATCGGCACCTGCAAGTTGGTTTTGGAAGTATCTGTGAGCCACAGGAACTCAGCAATCTCGCACCCCCGCGATCAAGACTATTTAAGCTTATGGGTAAGGTAAAAGGTATGAGGTGGAGCTGCAGCAAGCGACTAGCATATATGGTGGCTAACATACGTAAAAGAGAGCGAGAAGAGAAGGCAAAGCACGATTGATAAACTATGATCAAGAAGTGATCCTAGAACAACCTACGTCAAACATAACTCCAACACCGTGTTCGCTTCCCGGACTCCGCCGGAAAGAGACCATCACGGTTACCCACGCGGTTGATGTATTTTAATTAAGATCAACTTCAGGTTTTCTACAACCGGACATTAACAAATTCCCATCTGCCCATAACCGCGGGCACGGCTTTCGAAAGTTCAAATCCCTGCAGGGGTGTCCCAACTTAGCCCATGACAAGCTCTCACGGTCAATGAAGGAATAGACCTCCTCCCGAGATGTTCCGATCAGACTCGGTACCTCGGTTCTTCAAGACATTTCGACAATGGTAAAACAAAACCAGCAACACCGCCCGAATGTGCCGACAAATCCCGATAGGAGCTGCACATATCTCGTTCTCAGGGCACACTCAGATGAGCTCTCCATACAACTAAAACCAAACCTCGAGTTTCCCCGAGGGGGCGCTGCACAGGACTCTAGTTTGGACCAACACTCAGAGGAGCACTGGCCCGGGGGGTAAAATAATGATGACCCTCAGGAGCGCGACTCCCAAGGGAAAAGAAAAGGCTAGGTGGCAAATGGTAAAACCAATGTTGGGCATTGCTGGAGGAGTTTTATTCAAGGCGAACTGTCAAGGGGTTCCCATTATAGCCCAACCGCGTAAGGGACGCAAAATCCGGGAACATAACACCGATATGACGGAAACTAGGGCGGCAAGAGTGGAACAAAACACCAGGCATAAGGCCGAGCCTTCCACCCTTTACCAAGTATATAGATGCATTAATTAAATAAGATATATTGTGATATCCCAACAAGTAAACATGTTCCAACAAGGAACAACATCTCCATGTTCCAACAAGGAACAGACTTCAATCTTCACCTGCAACTAACAACGCTATAAGAGGGGCTGAGCAAAGCGGTAACATAGCCAAACAACGGTTTGCTAGGACAAGGTGGGTTAGAGGCTTGGTTCAACAATATAGGAGGCATGATAATCAAGTGGTAGGTATCGCAGCATAGGCATAGCAAAAGAGCGAGCATCTAGCAAGCAAAGATAGAAGTGATTTCGAGGGTATGGGCATCTTGCCTACAAAGTTGTCAGAGTTGACTGGATCCTCGAAAGCAAACTCAACGGTCTCCTCGTTAGGGAAATCATCTCCCGGCTCTACCCAAACAAGACAAACAAGCAACAAGGACACAATCAACCACGTGCAAACTCAAACAATATGATGCGAACATGGTATGCTATGCGGGATTAAAAATGGGATGCATATGCAAGATTTGACAAGGAATTAATGAAACTAGCCTCAACTTGGAAATCCAAGTGTGCCACTGGAAAGATGAGATGAAATCGCTTGAAAACGATATAAAGAACGCCGGAATCGGAGTTACGGTTTGGAAATGGCAAGCGATTCAAATATGGCCACGTTCTGCGATTTACAACAAGTAGCCACCTAAATGCAATGAGATGAACATGCTACAGCATTCAAACATGGCATCAAAATACATGGCAGGGATGCATTCATGATTCTTAACAAAAGTCTAGCACTGAGCTACGGCCAATTCATCAATTAACAGGTTCAAACAAGCATGGCAAAAATGCATTTGGTAAACAGATCTCAGACTCAGTGAAATTAACACTTGTCTGGAATTTCAGATCAGGTAGCACACTTTGGAGATAAACAGATCAAAGACTTAGTGGAAATGCTAAGTCCCTGAATTCAGCATTAACGAATGCACCACTTTGCAAGCTTGTGCTAGTCACCACACACATCACAAAAATACATGGGTTGCACCTCTGGATAGATGGCAAAACATATAACAAAACACATGTAGAGCTCATGGGCATATCATGCACACAATAATCATGGCAAAAATGACAAATAGCTATATGGTGCAGCAGATGTGACAATTAACTCAAATAGCACTCTTCTAACAGCATTTCGGACATCAAGATGAACTCAAATGAAAATGATGCAATGAGATGAAATGATGTGCTCCCTGAGACGAACATTTTGATATGATACACACATGAATCGGAGCTACGGATGCAAAGTTACAACATGATGAACATGGGCATATGAATCTGGGAATTTCGGGGACTTAGTGAAATTATACCTCCGCGAAAGTCAACGCAGGACAGAGATATCCGGGACGAGGAGATCCGGATCGAGGGGAAGACGTTTGGATCGGGGAAGTGGTGGATCTCATCCCACTCCCCGGATCGGATCCGGGCGGAGTGGAGGAAGACGCCGGCGAGGTCGGCGCGATCTCCGGCGAGTGGTGGAACTCCGGCGAGGCGCGGTGGAG